>NC_089764.1:33433964-33468964 GCF_040412425.1 Macrobrachium rosenbergii
GACCTGCCATTAATCTCATAAGTGATTCTGTCTGTTCCTGTGGTTTATGGTGTTTAAGGCTGTCCACGGTGACTGTTGTTCAAGGCTTATCCTAATTCATTACTGCATTGAGGTAACCAACCCGTGTCCCAACCGTCAAGATATACGTATACTTATTTATAATGAATTTCAATAAATAAATATGCTTTTAATTACACACTCATGTACAATCCAACCCGAGATGTGATAAATAACCAACCACAAGTCAAGATATACAAAGAAAATCTACAAAAGTTCATAAAAATATATAAAACCAATGAATGCCAAGGAACTTTTGCTGTTCAATAAATAAATAAACGTTAATAACTCACCAGACCAATATCGTCATCATAATCAGCCTCCTCCCCAAGACCATAATCATCCTCCCCAAGACCGGAATTTCTCCTATTTTCCTCTGCACAAAATGGAGCGTCAATCGAGCCGGTTATGTTGTCAGTATGTTGGCGGTATCACATCTTTCCGCTTCGGAAATCAAATGAATAAAAGAAAATATCTGAACCAACGTCATGCCAAGTACGCCTTCGACATAACATCAGGCTAACTCTGAATTTCTTAAAACCCCCTTGATGATGGGTGTAACCTTGCGTGGTGAGGCGTCATTTTCCCTTAATTATGCTCCTCGACCCTCGTCCTGTTTAGAGAATTAACTGTTGAGAGGATTCTTGATAAGAGAAAGGGACCGGAGTATCGCCTAACAAACGAGATGCGATTTCCCTTCGATGGCAGACGTTGCTGAGCAAATTAGGCTGTTTAAAGTCGGAGGGGGTCGTCTTACACTTAATTCTTCTTTCTGATGCCCTAACACCTGGGTTGGTTACATAATGTGTTTCCTCGAGCATTGTTCTGTACTCGTATCGTCAGACTTTCCTCAATTAACGCGGCTCAAAAAAGTGATCTGTTCTCGGGGCAAGAACAGATCCCTTTCTTGAAAGGTACACAAAGTGAAACCTGAACTCAAGTTGTTACCTCAGTCATAATCTACATTGCTGATGCGGTAAATGTGACGCGAGAATGTAATCAAGAGCAGTTGTTGAGCAAATCATGATAATGACTACCCACACAATCAAACGCAAACCAACTGGATTACAAAGGGAACCGTGACGGTGATCACCAATATGCATCTGACTGTTACCTCATTAAGGAGCGATGTGGGAGACTCGGTATGCTTTGCTACAGCTGCGCTCTCTTACAGATTTCTGACAGGAAGACGTGGGCACAGAAGTGCCCAAGAGATCTCGACGAGGGCCTCGAGTTGTAAAACACACAGAGAGAGAGAGAGAGAGAGAGAGAGAGAGAGAGAGAGAGAGATTTTCATTAAATTTTGGAATCAAACTTTCAATAGAAGCAGTTTTATAAGATCAGATTCCTTTTAAAAGGGGAAAAAATGTGTTGTTAGTCGACAGGTCCAGAGAGATCACAGGTGGCGGTCTGCGACACAGGAATGGACCAGTTTGACCAGCACCATCTAACGTCCACTTCTACACCTGATATGTCACGGGATCAGGAATGGCATGGCCTACCCTAATTTTAGCACCACTGACAAATTTACCACTCAACAAATTTTTCACCATCCATCAAGAAAATGATGGAACTGTCATTTTACTTTTATGAATAAGAATTTTATTTTTATATGTCACAAAAGGTCAATAAAAATATATAATTAGGGTAAGAATGTGTAGACCTCCATGAGCAAGTGAAGGCATATTCAGACAAAAACCTCTTCCTTTCCTACACTGGAGAACCACAACTTTAAGACAAGCAAAGAATTATGTGAGCCCATACGAAACCGGGGACATCTAAAATTCAGCTTTCGAGATAATGATGAGACTATTCTAAACTATTGCCCTTTAATATCCAACTCTACATTAAGTCAAGTAATTTTTAAAAAGGCCCAAAGAAAGCTAGAGAAAGGACGTTTCAAATACTATAACAGACTCTTTAATTCAGAAACATCATCATCGACAACCCAGCCAGTGACGCCGCTCCTAGTTTTGCAGTGAAAAGAATTTCAGTTCTCTGTCACTTAGAAGGGTAACATTGCCACACCTTAGCAGGATATGGCCCTACGCACTGTTTTATGGTGGAAGCACCAAGATGGAAATATTTCTAAGCTGAAACATAGTTCATCTACAAAGGCAAAAAAAATTTCATCTTCCAAGAATGTTCTTCAACTTGATTGCCACTGTTTGGAAAATGGAAAGCACTACTTCCAGTGAAACTGTCATTTAGATAATGGAGGCTGCTTACTCTCAGACTCGCGAACAATAAGATCCTCTTTTTGGTTACTGGAAGCCCTACGAACAATACCTAGTATTTACAAAGGACAGCTCAACCACGGAATGGAATCATAGTATGAAACTGAGCAGCTAATACTCTAGTTTCACCGTAACTTCATGCCAATTACTCCCGATCTCTATTGAGGCTATAGCCTGCTGTTCATTTTGCAATGAGAGATTCTGAAGCAAAAGGTTATGACTGAAAAAGTTGTATTTCCATAAAATGAGTTGCAAGGCCAGGGCTCAATTTAGAATCACAAGAAAGGATTAAAGACAAATGACATGCGACACGCAATATGTCGAGTAACATCAACAACGATGAATGAGAACAGTAATTTTAATAACAATCATTAACACCACATAAAGAAATTAGAGCTCCCTAATTCGACCTTAAGACTTCAGCAATAAACAAGACAGTACGGATAAGTTCCACACTTTAAAAACAGGAAGAGGCATATAGAATAAAAGATTGAAAGTAGAGAGGAAGACACTTTTCTGATGATCCACCAAGCCTGAGAAAGCAGGTAATGACATGAGAAACGAAAAGTGCACCTGAGTTTACCCAAAACTGTGAAACACCCTTGTACAAAGGCTATGGCACAATCCAAGGTTTGAGAGCACGGTTGCATATCACGACAACTGAAAGGCAACTGTGATGTGCACATATTATCAATCTGTTATCACAAGTGGGCACACAGAAATCTACTTCAAAACATGTGTGATATATATATATATATATATATATATATATATATATATATATATATATATATATATATATATATATATATATATATATATATAAATATATATATATATATATATATATATATATACATATACATACATATATATATACATATGTACATACATACATATGAGCAAAAATTATCTAAATATACAACACTGTATTTTTAAAGAGACCTATGTGTTTATGCATGTATAATTATAATATATCATACGGCATAAGAAATACATAAAAAACAATAAACACTACGCATACTTTTATGAAAACCAAATGCATGTATAAACAGCTCTCAGACCATAGAAGGACAATGTAGTCTTGTAGTCTTAAGAGTATCATTTTATGTTTGCTAGGGGAGAGAACAACTTTTGTAAACGTCTTCTCCTCTTCTCCACAGAAGAGAGAAAGAGAGAGAGAGAGAGAGAGAGAGAGAGAGAGAGAGAGAGAGAGAGAGAGAGAGAGAGAGAGAGAGAGAGGAAGGTGGGGGGGAGGGGGGGGGTAAACTAACGAAGTAAACTTGTCTCAGGTGATGATATCGAAGCCAGGTCATGATGGTATCAGGGTGTGGGCAAGAGACTGCCGGGTTTGGGCGTAGAGCAGTGTGGGTGACATCGAGATTCGCCCGCCCTCGAGTCGACTGCATTATGATTACATAATTAGGGATTATGCTGGGTAAGCAGCTGGGTCTTTCCCTGAAATTTCACTGTTCTCAGTGAGAGTTCAAGGAAATGTTATTGCGAAACATAAATCTGTGAAGCCAAATATGAAGTGTAATTTCAAACATTTCTTGAAAGTTAGCAGAGAAAACCGTTATTCTCATGAAGCGAGATTATATTATTATATTGCAGTACACATATAATAAATATTCAGATGACAACGTAGGCATTCATCATTAATTACCTTTAATTCTGTATCTGCCAATGCTTATGCTCGTAATGTAAATAAACAAAATTCAATCAACCAAGTCTGTTGCAACTCTGGCAACCAGGAATACCCGTGCATCGGTTGGAACATTATAAATATTCCAATAAAAGGGGAACAGAGGAAACCTTTAAGCTAGCATAATTATTATCAATAATTACCTAAGTCATAATAATGTACTGAATTTGTACCGGTATTCATATTTTGTGGCCCCGTTAAAAAGAATATTTCTTAATCGGTCAAGTCATAATTTACAAAAATTACACTCCCACTTTTTCATATATATATATATATATATATATATATATATATATATATATATATATATATGTATGTATGTATGTATGTATGTATATATATATATATATATATATATATATATATATATATATATATATATATATATATATAGACACACACACATACATGTGTGTGTGTAAATATAAGATTTTTACCATACGCCTTTTTTCCATTGTATGGGAGGCTCCAGAAGGTGTTAGCCCTCAGTTTTCACCAAGATTTCGGGGAAGAGGTGACTAACCCCAAGGCCTTCTCCATCCTGATTATGAACCTGCACAGTAAACACAACGGAATTTATCAGAATATGCCTGAAGCGTTCCGGCTTGCTTCGCAATGGAAACCAAGGGTGATTGACCTGGATTAGTTTTTCGGGCCAAGTGAAGAAATGTTGGCACATTCAGTTGAATCTCATGGTGAAACAGTGACCGTATAGCAGCCTCTGGAACCGCCTCCTCTAAAAGGAAAAAGGCGTATAGTATAAACAGGCGTATTAATATATACTCTAAACAGGGAGAATAAATTACCATCAGATTTAATCAATGAAAAAAAAATTGTTTCTCCTGAAACATCTGCAACGAGGAGACGAGATTTGGAGCAAGACTGATCCGCCTACGCAGATCTGGGGAACATTCCCACCTGGTTACCGAGAGAGAGGGGCGGACCTATATGGAGTCACCTGCAAAACCGCGGGAACCTCGCGGAAATGATCAGCGTCTCCTTATCGCCGACATGAACTGTGCATTATTCGCAGATTTACATGCTGGGAGAGACCTGCTTGCGCACTGAGCTCATAGTTAACGATGCTAATATTATCTCCTTTTGGGAGATTACGAGACAGCGCGTGAACTTGAATGCTTCGGACGCGTCCATAAAATTAACTTTAGAGGTTCAGAGGGTTATCACTATTGCCGCAAGAATCCGCGACAATTTACGTGGCTCCTTTCATTTAGTTTTAGAGACAATGGGTGGGTGCACTGTCCTTCCCGGCCTTTTCAGTACAAGAAGACGTGCTAATGTTGTTTGGCCACAGTGACGCAACATGTGCAAAAGAGAGATAAGAGCTTGCGCAAAAAAAAAAAAAAAAAAAAAAAAAGAGAGAGAGAGAGCAAGTAAGGCGAGATCTTACGTAAAATATCCACCTTGAGACTCAGGAACCTCAGCGAAATGAACAAGATAAAGCACTTAGCACAAATTAGGCCGGGCTACTAAAACGTTATGTAGATAAATAACAGCAGCATTAAAATTTGGAAAACAGTTGTGGTCGACAGTAAATATGAAAGTTAGAGTATAAAACACGAAGAATTTAAAATATTCCTCACAATAATTTCAAAATCAAGGCAAGTACGGGAACAACTTCAAAACAGACAAATAAGGAGGTGGCTTGTGCAAAATGATGGAGGAGAAACGTGTACAAATTAATATGACAAATATCTAAGCAAAATCCCCAAGGGAAAACTGAAATTAACGATTTTTTTAGAACACATAAAATATGTAACTTTAAGTACAATAAGGAGCTGGCTTTGGTATACCATACAAGAAGAGTAACATTTCAGCGAAACCAAGAGGTAGTAACATCCCAAGCAAAGACAAGGAAAATCATTCGAAAATATGATCATATCTATACGGTAATAAATGCATGATGCTAATTGCTGAGATCTGAAAGACCTGAAGGAGCCGCCGCTATTTTTCCGTCATTGTTCCAGAGCTTTTAGGGAAGGCAAAATGAACAGAGGCCTGTCATGGGCGCACTTTTCTCTTGTGTTCAACTCAGCACCTTAACAAAAATATTCAGTCAACTGGAGCAAGAAAAATAACACACTGCTATTTGTTCAAATTCGAAAATACTGTGTATCTGCTGTGACCACTACGAAAGGCTTGTTCATGATAAAATCACTACGGAGCACTTACGATAACTTAGATTTATAGAATCACTGATACAATGATGGACGAGATAATCGACAGTTAAAGGACTTTTCTCCACAACTTATTATTCTACGTTAAAAAAAAAAAAGACAAAATTAACCGATAAAAAAATTGGGAAAACAATTGAAAACGAACTCAGGAATTCAGCAAGTGGTTCTTGGTAAGCCAGAATCAGGAGAAATTGAATCTTAGGTTAATAACATAGCGAGCGTAAAATACATTGAGGAAGATTAATGCAACTTCACTTCGCTACGTTCATGATGGCGGAACTGACTAATATTTCGTATTAAGTATATTTTGACGGAAAAAAACAACGAATCAATTTCGCTCTAGACTACGAAACAAACGAATTCTTATGAGACATTAGATAACATCATTTCTCATGCTAGCAAGTGGTATGATCATCAACGCTTCATTCTGACGAACTTTCAAGCTGATGTAACAGAGAGAGAGAGAGAGAGAGAGAGAGAGAGAGAGAGAGAGAGAGAGAGAGAGAGAGAGATGCAGATGCAATTCCATTCCACAGGCCTTGGTATCACTTCCACATCTTTTAGCACCGTTTGCTCCTCCAAACGCTGCTGTCATACTGTTCTCCCGTCTGGATGTCGGCAGCATTCCAGGATCTTAATCTTCCAGGCAAAATTGCGGTTCCCCTCTTCCCAAAAACGGCATTTATGATTTAGATCACCGTCGGAAGATACCTTGCTTGATATCCATAAAACATTCTGATTCGACTCTTTCCACCCTCTCCTAAATTTGTTTCACAGTGCAACTGCGAGGTTTCCCTCCTGTTACGCCTTTAAAACCCTTTTTTTTTTCTTTCAGTTTCCCCTTTCAGCGCTGAATGACCTCATAGGTCCTACCGCTTGGCCTTTGGCCTAAATTCTACATTCCATTCAAATACGAACTTTGATTTCTTTAATTATTCAGCTGTGAAACCATCTTTCTCAGTGCGTTGTGAATGCCGATGTCCATTAGTCCCAATGAGGCTCTGTTGCTATTTCAGTGGCACGTTCCTTCTCTTCTTTTTGAAAGTGAACGTTTTTGCAATATAAACAATCAAGGACACTGCCATCAGCATAACAATGTTAACCCCAAACTATAATGGAATGTGATTTAGCAAATACCGACCATAAATTTGACGATGGAAATTTAAATGTGTCAATCTCTGGCCATACCCTGAGTTACGTATAACAGGTTCTCTCTCTCTCTCTCTTTCTCTCTCTCTCTCTCTCTCTCTCTCTCGACCGACCGACCGAAAATTCTTCGTTTTCCTCAAGACGCTGCACACAAAGGGATTCTCAAGGTTCTAGTGTCTGCTGCTAGAACCAGTTCTGCAACCATAGTACTTCAGCTTCTAAAATTAGTAACCAGGACTATAAGAAAACAACAAAAAGAACAAAGAACAAAAATGGATACCGGAATCGCAGGTTCTCCCACGTAAAAATTAATTCGCGGCTGATCCCGCAACGACAAGTCACCTTGCCCGCGTCTATTCGCTCTTGAAGGGGAATAAAAACGACTGAAAAAGCAAATAGTTTCATCAACATCAGCTTCTTATCTGATACCAATGACGACTCCATCTCCAAAAGCCATCGGGACCCTCGAGGCGGAAACGAGGAAATAATACTTCAATAATTCTGTTTTTGTCACAAGAAAAAGATTTTTATAAAAACCTCAAATTGTGGTTTTTATTGCGTACGAAAATGTCATAAATGTTAAGGTGTTTCTTTTATAAAGGTGAGCGGATGCAGCGTTATTTCATAAAAATTTCATCCAGTAGAAGAAAGTAGACAAGAGCAGAATTACAAGAGGAGAAAGCGAAGCAATGAGGTACAGTAAATCCTAAGGTCTCTTCAGCTTGATTGACTGTGTCAACAACTACTATTTGACAGCTCGCATGATGATACTAATTTTCTCCCCATGAAAACCTAAAATGTGTCTTTATCATCAAACGCAGTTCTAGAGCTATCTAAAACATTTAAATAAATATATATGAACTACTAGTTTATTCAAAAAAAAACATTGTTATAAATTTTTACAGCACAATGCAATTAGATAACCACCATCTTGAAACAACAAATGGCCATTTGGAAGTGACACTACGCATGCAAGACCACTGATCAATATTATGAGCGATCCAGGGAGGGATATGCTCTTTAAAGTACAATTTTTGTTAGTTATCTTTGCTCTCACGATATCCTTTTTTTCGTGGCATGCAACGCTTTGTAATCGCCACAACGAAACCAGTGTAGCAAAACCCTTAATCATGCACCGCTGTGCGAAATTTCCCTTCTCAAATTTAACACTGGAACGTCCGACAACACCTGAAAGTAACAGAAACCGCACCAGGTTCTCGTTCTTCCCATCGCCTACCCAAGTAACCTAAGCATCGACTATGATATACTGACAATACCACAACCAGTATGGCCAGTAACACTGGTTCTGGATCCTTCTCACTTTACAGTAATTATCCCAAGTTTTCATTAGATAAGGCTCTTATGCAGTCTTTGGTTACAGGGAATTTATTAAGCCTTTAATGGTTAAGCCAAACGACTTTGGTTTTGTTTTCATACTAAATATGTGGATTTTTGTCTTGTGAGGCAGAAATATACCTTTGAGTTCAAATCCAAATATTTTGCTATTTGCAGTACAGTATAATAAGCAAACCTTAATGATCTTGCTAGTTAATTTTAATCAACCAAAAAATTCCATTGTTTCCAGAGACCTTGATAACACAGTAGATCGTGAATCTCCTCGTGATAATTAACTAGGCTTCTCAAAATACTGAACCTACTCTACTTAGGCCAAAAGCAATCCTAATATATTGCTTAAGCAAGCATACTATCAAATGTGCACACATCAGTATACGACATGAAACGTAAGCTATAAAGAATAAGCAAGAGTTTCATATTATCAATCGCAAAACAAATTATTTAGAGTAGATCAAACCATATGATAAAGTGTGGCTCAAAACAAACAGAGCCATGTCTCTTGAATCATACTATGAAGCGTAAATTTAATTATATTATAAATAAAAACCAAAGTGTATATGTATATATATATATATATATATATATATATATATATATATATATATATATATATATATATATATATATATATATATATATAATATGACATGAACGTGCCCTGAGTAAAGTTAAAAATTGAAAGTCATAACGTACAATGCGCGTAACCTAAATCTTAATTTACAGTGTAACTTAAGTAAATCACGTTATCGCGTGCAGCAATTCAAGTATTTCATTATTCAATGAACCCACTTTTTTCGTCGAAGTCCTTATCTCACAAGAAATCGAGGACGGGCCAAGGCTTCAAGTGTGGTCCACTTCTGAGTAAGAACTATTAACTAAATGAGGAATGACAACTTAAGCGTCTCTCTCTTTTGTACATGTGTCCAGCAGTAAAATGGTCAAGATGACGCCTATATTCTCTCTCTCTCTCTCTCTCTCTCTCTCTCTCTCTCTCTCTCTCTCTCTCTCTCTTCTACTCATCTCTCTGCATTCATAAACATAAAGAAAATTCTTAAAAAACTGTAAAGAGGCAAAGTGATTTTTGCAACAAGAAACTAGTTCAAATATTTATGATAAAATATAGATCCATCTGTTTCGACCGGTAGAGGCATCGATACTGGATGAAATGCATCTGAAATTTGTCAGATCAGCTCTGGTCAACGTGAAAAATTAAAAATCTTTATATACCATCTGGATTATAAATCATTCTCAAATAGTGCAATCTGTCAGATACAAATCATTCTCAAATAGTGCAATCTGTCAGATACCAAAATAAATAAAAAATAAAAACATAATAAAAGTGCAAGTGACAAATCAACAAATTTTATTTTTCACGTAAGTTACCAATATAAGACAAAACATGAGCGCTTATATCACCAACAACACCAGTAATTATCTTACCACTGATTTCACTAATCCACTTCAATCTATAAGTTACAGTTAAGTATACCTTAATTTAACCAGACCACTGAGCTGATTAACAGCTCTCCTGGGGCTGGCCCGAAGGATTCGACTTATTTTACGTGGCTAAGAACCAGGTTTACCTAGGGACCTACAGCAAAACCACATTATAACGAGAAATGAATTTCTATCACCAGAAATAAATTCCTCTAATTCTTCACTGGCCGGTCGGAGAATCGAACGCGGGACCAGCAGAGTGCTAGCCGAGAACGATACCAACCCGCCCAGTGGAGAACTGCTTTCAATCTGTAGTTACAGAATGAAAATGTTGACAAAAACCTCGACAAAATGTACGTTGACTACAACAGCGAACCGTCATACAGACCGTTAATTCCACGGAAGAACAGAGTAGTAGATGACCCAGATTATCACTTTCACTTGTAACAATAACTCGTAGAAAATTAAAGAATGTAAGTTTACTCAGGGAAACACATGAAGCATCCGCCAGGAAGGACGAGCTAGCGTTCAACTCAACTCTTTTGTTTATCACTAGAACTGAAAACCCACTCACGAAGACCACGTCAGAGAGAGAGAGAGAGAGAGAGAGAGAGAGAGAGAGAGAGAGAGAGAGAGAGAGAGACTGAAAACCTACTCATGAAGCCTACGTCAGAGAGAGAGAGAGAGAGAGAGAGAGAGAGAGAGAGAGAGAGAGACTGAAAACCTACTCACGAAGCCTACGTCAGAGAGAGAGAGAGAGAGAGAGAGAGAGAGAGAGAGAGAATGAACCAGCAACTTGAAAGGGGAGATTAGGGGATGGGGAGGCCAGGTAGGCAGGTGCTGCTAACAAGCCGCATTACCTGAGAAATGGGGGAATCACTTCTTGCGCTCAATGGAGCAGTGATAAAATAGTACCAGTAAAGAGCCGCAGAGAAGATATCTGATAAGGAAGAGAGCACAGAGACTTAAATGAATCACTTTTAATATTATTCTTTTGGGAATGGAGACAAATCAAGAAGCACTGTATAAATATGAGAGCAGTCTTCTTTACTACAACAGTTATGGCCGGTTTGAAGGAAAGAACTTGCCAAATGGGTTCCTCAAGATGTTTTCAGTAATCTGAACATCCAGAAAGTTGAAATAATAATCAAAAGACTGTATTTAACTTTTCTCATGCAAAGCTGACAAACTGGGTAGGAGGAACAAAAATATGAAAAACTGTGGAGGGACTGAATTTGATCAATCATGAGATTCCAATCGCTTATACCCCCAACATGGAAGATGACAAAATGAAGAGAGAGTTATTTAAAACTGACGGCATATGAGAACAAAGGTTAAAACGCGAAGTAAGGTGGCTGAATCGTCGGAGTAGCCCATGGACAGGAAAGGAGACAAAAATGAACTGGAAGAAAGGAAGAAAATTTCAGAATTTCAGAAGTTGCTCAGAACCATGCTGCCGAGGGCAAAAAGATTTTTCTGAAGGTTACAATTTCGTGACAGGTTTTCCTCATAGTTTTGGAGAAAGCACCCCAGCGAAATGAAGCTATACCGGTGATCCTATCAGATTTGAGAGGAGGCACCACCAGCATGAAAAGACCAGGCCATGAATGACTGACGCGCTCGGTCTCTAAGCCAGATGAATGAGACAGAGATTTCTGGGTACTAAAACAACCTCACCCACAGGCAGGAATCAGGGGAAAATCCTCGTCTATCAGTTTACCAGGAACTCAGAACTACAGTTTACCAAGAACTCAGAACTACAGTTTACCAAGAACTCAGAACTACAGTTTACCAGGAACTCAAAACTACAGTTTACCAAGAACTCAGAACTGCAGTTTACCAGGAACTCAGAACTACAGTTTACCAGGAACTCAGAACTACAGTTTACCAAGAACTCAGAACTACAGTTTACCAGGAACTCAGAACTACAGTTTACCAAGAACTCAGAACTACAGTTTACCAAAAACTCAGAACTTTTACCAGGAACTCAGAACTACAGTTTACCAGAACTCAGAACTACAGTTTACCAGGAACTCAGAACTGCAGTTTACCAGGAACTCAGAACTACAGTTTACCAGGAACTCAGAACTACAGTTTACCAAGAACTCAGAACTACAGTTTACCAGGAACTCAGAACTACAGTTTACCAAGAACTCAGAACTACAGTTTACCAAGAACTCAGAACTACAGGTGGTAGGTATCCTACGCAGATGGAAGGAACAGGAGTGATAGTAGTAGCAGTCAGAAACCTTAGTCTATTTTTTTTTTAATGAATAATGATTTGAGGTAATGAAAAGACATTAAATATTCAGTGCACTGTCATGTCATGACAATCAGGAACATGCGCTGGGTGTTGAACAATCTGTGCCATCTCGTTAGTGACGGAAAAGGAGCGGTCTCATTTTCTCACGCATGAGCGTTACAGTGCATATTGAAGTGCCCACGGTGAAGAATCTCACTGAGTGGGCGAAGAGACAAAATTTCTTATTTTGCATTTAGAACCTACAGACACTTATAGAACTTATAGAAATACAAGACATCAATATGCAAGAACTGTATTTTTTTTTTTTTTAGAACGCTTGAGGCCTTCCATTGAATAAATTACTACATTAAACTCTTGAGATACAAGATAAAGGCCTCAATATGCTCGCCTCCTCGGATTTTTGCATATAAAGAGAAACAGTGAAATAAATGAGAGAAAGCAAATAGAACTTTGTTTTTTTTTTTTTGGCCAAACAATAAAGTTTTCAATAGTGAACAAAATACACAATTGAATACATCTGCTTACAATGCTGCACACACACACACACACACACACACACACACACACACACACATATATATATATATATATATATATATATATATATATATATATATATATATATATATATATATATATATATATATATATATATATATATATATATATATATATATATATATATATATATATATATATATATATATATATATATATATATATATATGAGGGACTGCAGTATTAATTTCAGCTAATCTTACACAAACATTCAATCATGAGCAGGGATAATAATTCTTACTTATCTCAGCAAATAAACAAACCCCAAAAGGCAGAGGCTTATGACTCTGGAAGATAAATGTTTAAAGTTTATCTGAATAAGGGCTTATCTTCAAATTAGATATATTCCAACATAATGACTTCGATTTTCGTCAAACTAGACTCATGCAACAGTTGATGTATAGTGAGTTTATGCACAGACCAAAAATTTCTGAGCAAAATACGCGTGTCATGACATGCGAGTTGAAAAACTACTACATAGTTTAATCAGAGTCGAAGAACTGTCTTAGCAATCTAAGAAAAAAAAGAGTTTTCAACACTAGCAATGTTCCGTGCGAAAGAGCATGATGATGATGGTCACGTGATAAGACAGCACTAGAAATGATTCCTCTTGTCAAAGGATGTTTAAACGACATTCATTTATCGAAGGAAATATAACGACCATTAAATTATAATGCCAGTCAGAAATGACTGAAGGCATTTTCTCTTTCCCAGGAAATGTATACAATGAAAACACTTGTTTTACCGCACCGTAAAATTCAAGAAGACGCTAAATTACAAACACAAGTGTAATTCGACTCTTGAGGGAGAACAATTCACGCAGAATGGAGCACTTTTTAAAACCCCAGAGAGAAACCCGCTTCCTCACCAAATCAGGAAGAAGCAAAACAAAACGCTTCCCCCTTTTGGATAGGTGCAGGTGGCTTTGACCAGTGCATTCATCATGGTTGAAATGCCAGTAAATATTGTTAATCACATACAATTAGTGAGACTCAATTCGCCTTTTGCATAATATAAATCACTTCAGGCAAGTTAATCAGGAGGCCAAGGCTGCGAACAGAATGGTTTAACAATCAAATCACACCTAGGGAGATATAATGCAGGACTTCTTTGCTAATCAAAAGAGAGAAAACAAAAAGTCCTCCTACAACAACATCATTCGCCGTTGAAGCCTTGAGCTACGTTTCCCATTTCCATTAACGGGTGTAGAATTGGTCAAATGATCTCAAACAATTCTGTAAACCAAAGATGGCTAACAATTAACTTCAGCTGTCGCTTATGATATATTTCCAAGCTACTGAGTGGTGCAGGACTTCTATCATTTTACATCAGGGTTGTTTTAGCCATGTAGCTTTGCACCGCTAAAGACACTGAAATATAAAAATATCTTTAAAGAACGAGCTGTACCGGATTTTATTTTAATAAAATTGAATAGCACGCAGAAGTTTAACATGTAACTTTTTAATAACTTAAATTGTCACATCTTCCTCGGCTGTTCTTCGTAAGAATTTACACTATATTCTCCCATCTGGGCATATGTAAAGTGATATGACTGCACAGCCGTTTTTAGGACTAGTAAATAATGGCGCTAAAACATGTAAACATGCTGACATTCCAGTTATTACATATATATATATATGTATATGTATATATATATATATATATATATATATATATATATATATATATATATATATATATATATATATATATATATATATATATATATATATATATATATATATATTAACAGGCAGATGAGCAAACTTGGCGTAAATTTCATTGCGCCTCTTTTTATCAGAGCTGTAAATACGGCATCTGGTTATCGGACGACTGCAGTGGCAACATAAGCAAATTCATCGGATAAAATCTGCTAGGGGGCGCTCTAAACGGTAGTGAAATCTGAGGAAAACATTCACCTGCTATTATTATTATTATTATTATTACTAACACAGTAGGAAATATCTACAGAATATGTTTTAAAAACATTTAATCATAAGCAACAAATATACGCATATGTTAACAAACTAAGACTCCGGATATAAGGGAAATGCTTCTTTTGCATCTTATCAAATACGCAACTTCCACAGAGAGAGCAACCAAGTCATTCACCATCCCAAACCTGGGAACTCTAACAATGAAAATTCCTTTCCTCCTCAGACTTTCTAATCAGCTGAGCCACTTCAACAATGTACTAATCCCCTTTATTTTCTCCCTAGAGTCGCACCACGAAACTTCTTAAGGAGACACTTAGCTTCCGCGCAAAATTATGGTCAAATGCCTGACTGTTTCATATATCAGAATTTACTTCTCAGATTTTCGCAGCTCAGTATCACGTACAGTAGATGTTGATGCTCCGCAGGGCAAGCAGCTTGGACTATAGATCTTTTTATTTGTTTATTCATTCGCTCGTTCAATTGCTTATTTATTTTTTCTGCCAGTAACGGCCAGCTGGGGTGGGGGAGAGCGACTGACGGTAAACTCCACATTCAACGTCATTGAATCGGCAACTCGCCACCCATCACTGGGTCAATCACACGAAAGCAGAAATTACATTTAGGTATACCTAAATCTTACACAATCGCTCAGTGTCTACAGATCTACAATGCATCTTCCAAGGAATGTCTTTGTGCCAGGGTTAGATTAAACCGTATGTTATGAAATGATTTTCCACAAAGCGTTGGCCTACATGTTAAAGACTTATAAAAATCGACGACTTATTTCTACAATACCTTGTTTTCTGCTGACATTTTGATTTCAAACTATATGAATATCCGCAATACGGAATAAAAGGGGAGTAAGGTTGTCCTTAGCAAAACTTCTCGACCTAAAACCCTGCCTCAGACCCCGCAAAAACTGAATAAGGTTGGCCCATATTACCTTGAAAGGTCGTAAAACTGGTGCTTCACGTCCGTTTATAACAAACAAAAATATTCCTTTCGTAAAACACAAACTTTTCGCCCGGCCAAATTAAAACACGACACAAACCTTTATTGCTATGAGAGAGAGAGAGAGAGAGAGAGAGAGAGAGAGAGAGAGAGAGAGAGAGAGAGAGAGAGAGCTAGTAGTTCATCTCAGAGATACTTTTTTTTTTTCATTGTAGGTCTTGTTAGCCTGGCAATACAGCTCTCTTTCGGAGGGCCGCGGCGCGCTAGAGGCCCCCACTCACAATGTTATCGTTGGGACGCAGCCATGTTCTTCTGGCAAAATGTTCCTTGAGGTCCGGCAGGGCCTGAAGAGTTCTCCCAGACTCCTATTAACCTCAAAGGGTTCGTCTCGCACGCCTTAATGCTCTTAAAATATCTTTTTTCACCCCTCATAAGAGCGACTCAAGTAGCACTCAAGTCAAGATTAAGCCCCGGCCCTTGAGGATTAAGTCGTCATACGAGAATCTGCTATTCTTGGGAAGATGTTCGCAGACAACGATGACGAGAGGAGGGAAGAAGGACCAAGGGCTTGATGGAAGGACCATATTGCGCGCGTACAGCTTCAACCACCAAATATGAATTTGTGTTGAGGATAATTATGTGCTCGCCGGTACTAGATGTTAGATTTTCAGTTGACAAGTTCTCTCTCTCTCTCTCTCTCTCTCTCTCTCTCTCTCTCTCTCTCTCTCTCTCTCTACATATATATACAGTATATATATCATGAAGCTACAAATGTCGCTTAATATCAAATTCACGCTACCTCGGGAATATCTCCGTTGGAGAATTGTCGCCGAAGGGAATTTATACCAATTCATTTATCACTTATATAAATTCCCCTTCGGCGACAATTCTCCAACGGAGATGTTCCCGAGGTAGCGTGAATTTGATATTAAGCGACATTTGTAGCTTCATGATTGAATATAAATCACGGTGTGATAAAAAATTTCATATATATATACTGTATATATATATATATATATATATATATATATATATATATATATATATATATATATATATGTATATACGAGTATATGTAAATTGCATGGTACACTGTCGTTTCCCTTTAAAAACGTCCTTTGGCTTCGGCTGATATATATTTTTCTGTACACTATACTGACCTCTTCCTGCCACGTGATGATGCTTCCATGTAGACTCTAATAACAACACTGAAATTTGACTGCTCTCTCCAACGCAGTTACGCACAAGCTACATATTTCTTATGCCATCCTCTTTGATTTTTCACTTGCTCACTCAATCTTAACTATTCTCTCCTCATATACTCATATTTACATTTTTAAAGCATGACTTCATTACAATTACTAATCGTCTCTTGAAGATCCAATAAAGCAACGGGGGATTAGAACACGCGATCTTCTTTTCCTACTACGACAGAGGAAATCCTCAAAAAGAAAGGAAAAAATATACTTCTCGTATTTCCCATCAACTCTCTTAATGGCCTATCACCCCTTTACGAGGTCTACCGCGTCTTTAAAAAAACTAGGGAAATGCTCAACGATACACACACGCACAAAGATAATGTTTCACGCTATGTATGATTTGGGACAAAACTGTTAGCTCAATTCCTGGCTGCTATCCATGACCGACATCTAACTACTGGGTATCTAATTCGATGTTTATGTCAACATAGGTACAAGGTGATTTTAACGGAGCACACCCATTTTTCTTCTTCTCCACCCCAAACGTCGAACCTGGATACTCTCGCTAGGTAGGCAAGGGTTCTACCGACCAGACCACGGGACCCATAAATATATAAATAAAGGAATGAGTAAATATATATATATATATATATATATATATATATATATATATATATATATATGTATATATATATAAAAGTAAACAGACAGACAAACGAAAGGACAGAAATCTCTTTCTGTATTCTGTGTGTTAACGAGAGAGAGAGAGAGAGAGAGAGAGAGAGAGAACATTCAAACCAAATCCCATTCTTTCCTGAAGGCCAGAAAAGTGGTTGGGAGAAGAGACCTCTCTCTGAAAGAGATGAAGGGGAATTGACACAAGTAAACGGAATGGTATTCTCCTCAAGGAGGCCTTCCACCACAAGAGGATGAATGGGGGAGGTCAGGTGACAGTCAAAACATGAACGATTAAAATGTAAACACGCCCAAATATCCAGAGTTCGATGGTTTAGAATGTGGAGGGATTTTCCTCGATTTATAGAAAAAAAGTTAGCTGTTTCTCATGGATTTTTCTATACTGGTCGAATTTAGTAATGAGAGAGAAAGACCATTTAAAACCACTGCACATAAACTGAGCAGGTGACGTCAGTGCAACTTCATTTTTATGACGCGAAGAGATCTGATATTTTGTCATGCCTCGTTGACACGCGTACATATGATCTATTACCCAGTTAACATGTCATTACTACAGATTTCGGCAAAGTCCTCACACCATTGTATATAATTTCAATTTTGAATTCTTAAATATCTTTATACATATTTCTGCCAACGGCAAGATGCAAGCTGTCTCAAAACTTAATAACTCTCCTCATAAGAAGTTATTTTTAATAAGCTATCAATCTCACGCAAGCCAAACCATATGCAAACTTTCTTGTCAACTCTTACTACACTTAATTATTAGCACAATGCATTGCGGAACTTTAATAAAAAATCCGAACAGAAATACTGCAGTTCCTTGAGACTGTCAGACATCTAGCCTGAAACCTTCCCAGCAAGAATGCATTTTTAGGCATCGTCCTCATGGCTTCGCTTTCACTGTTGAACATTCGAATGTAAAAATAAAGCCAATTTCAAACAAATGACACGACAGTCTGTCACAATTTACTACAGTCTGCTTTAAGACTTATTCTAACGTTGATGTGCAAGAAAACATTTTCTGAGAGAGAGAGAGAGAGAGAGAGAGAGAGAGAGAGAGAGAGAGAGAGAGCTGAACACCACAGGGGAAGGGGGAAGGTGACCCTTGACCGCAACCCTGAGAGCGAGCGAACGCTGGATCTATTATCGCAGATGTACGGGGAGAGAAGAGGATGGCACATTAAAGAAAAAGGGTGAGAGATAAACAGGAGTGAAGAGGTAAATATGGAGAGAGAGAAGATGGCTGAGAGATCAAAGGCTATGAGAATAATGAAGAAAGAAAGGCTGAGATAGCTTCGAGAGAGAGAATCAACGACCAACAATAACTGAGGAGATGATGGGGGTGTACTAAAATAACGGAAAATGAAGGCAAATGTGATTAACGTATGATTTATGAAACGGAGGGATGAAAGGCTAAGAAAAATGAAGAAAAACACTGGGGGATAAATGTAGAAAAAAGCTAAAAAAAAAAAAGATAAACGATGAAATTATACAAACGGAGGAAGAAAACTAGAACATAACGAAGGCATCTCAGACTTAGAAGGGAGTGAAATGAGAACAAAAGCTGGGGAAGATGACGAGATACATCGAAAGCTGCACAAACAAATAAACGTCCAAAGGTACTTTAACTTCGTAAAGTCCACATGAGAATTCCGGGTCAGCACGCGAAGCCCTCTTACTGAAGAGGCTGTGGTCGAGTCCAAGAGGCTAAGATATCTAGTGCCGTTTGCATCGAACGAGGGAAGGATTGAAAATCGAGTATAAGAGATGACGGAAAACTGGAAGACTTAAGTTGGTGAAAACAGAAACAGTTACTCTACTGAGTTAGTCTAAAGGCATACCTGCATGTGTAAGCATATTTGACGACTATAAGCCAGAGCAAAATACTCACTGCCCATCTGAAAGCGCATTAGTAATGAGTTATCCCTCGATTCTGAAAAGGACTAGACCTTTTTGCTATTTTATGACCTTTATTTTTACTAATTTGCAAGTCAAATAAGTGCATGAGGGCCATTGTTTAAGTATCGAGCACCAACAGATACATATAATAAATTTGAGCGTAATCGTATATCGTAAAAAGCATTCAAAAATGGCGTCTCTGACCGTATGGTGTCAGAGAGTTTAGAACTAAAAACAAATATAAAACCCAGTACAATATGCAGAAATCAACGAAACTTTAATAAAAACCATTTAGCTTTAAAATACTTCATTTACATTCATTTTTATTTTTGAAAATTCATCTTTACACAATCAAATTTTTCTAATAGAGAGAGAGAGAGAGAGAGAGAGAGAGAGAGAGAGAGAGAGAGAGAGAGAGAGAGAGAGAGAGCTCATTATTCTAAACCAATTGAGCACGTTTCTTTATAAATAAAATATAAATTCATTTACGAAAAAAAGAAACAACACATTCCAGTTCTCAATGGCAAAACTTCATATATATATATATATATATATATATATATATATATATATATATATATATATATATATATATATATATTCCTTCTTATGAACGCATGACCTGAAATCCGACAGAGAGAGAGAGAGATCCCAAGGCAAAACGAACGCAGAATTGGGACTGGACCCCAGATAGAGGCCATCGCCTCCCAATAGAAGAAAAATTCCAGGAATCAATAAAGATAAAAGACGCCGTCGCCAGCGAAAGTATGGAAGCCTGCCAGCCGTCTCCAACATGAATTTTGATCAATCATAAAAACAACGATAATAGAGATACTAACATAGTGCTTATCGGTCCTACAGGTAGGACACTGTTCGAATCCCACATTATGAATACGCAATTCGAGAGAGAGAGAGAGAGAGAGGAGAGAGAGAGGAGGAGGAGGAGGAGGAGGAGGGAGGAGGAGGAGGAGGAGGGAGGAGAGAGAGAGAGAGAGAGAGAGAGAGAGAAGGGAGATAACTCAAGTGTTGCCAAAATGCTAAAAGAATTAGCCACACGTTCTTCGGTACTTTAAAGCAATGACGAGAGGGCAATTGTGCAAGGATGGTAAGGTGGGTCACCTTCGAGATGAAAGAGGCCTTTTATACAGGGACGAGAAGATATTCAAGCCATGGAATGAGACGATTCTGAATACTATTCAAGTGTTGTGGGTGTAGCGGTATTTAATATAAGTATGATATATTATATATATATATATATATATATATATATATATATATATATATATATATATATATATATATATATATATATATATATATATATCATGAAAGCACTTAGATGGTGTATATAAGCGTAGTAAATAAGATACGCTTAAAAGAATTAAAGTAAAATCATACCAAAAAGATAAGTTATAGGTCAAAAGAGAGTCTGACCGAGAGTTCAAAGAGCAAGGGGTCAAATCGGGGTTAAATTCACGTAAGCAAAAGTAGCAGATACGGAGGTTAAAAAGGGCCACCGAAATATTCTGGAAAAAAAAAAAAAAGTCAAGTGTGTTTTATGCAAAGCAGCAAGTTGTGATAAAAGTATAATTCCGCGAAGTGAGGCGATAACGAGAAAGCGAGGAGTAGCATATTAAAAAGATTCGTTTGCCTGTCAGTGATATTATACACACACACACACACACACACACATATATATATATATATTGCATCTACGTAAACACTGGGAAGAGCACATTGGCGTATCATTATTGATGATTATACTTTCCTATAAATGAATATACAGTACGTATACGTATGTACACCGTGCGTAAAAAATAAATGCACATAAATGTAATAAAAAAAAAAGAACAAACTTACTATCTTGTTCTGTTGCGGTTTAGCATATCAATTGTGCTATCCGACGAAAACTGATAGAGTTGACGAAAAAGTATAACATCATCTCGATAAACGATCTAACTGTCAAAAGTAAACCGGCAAATGTAACAGTCTAAGTAACAAGCAAAAGGAGAGAGAGATTCTAACAATACTGCCAGTAGCTTCTGAAGAATAATCTGCTTCTAAACACACAAATAATTTTCCTTCGTAAGAAAATAATTCATTCCTAATCTCACAATATACATCAATGCCATCGCGATAGCTTAATAAACTGGATGGTTTCAGCAATTTCTTTGAATGGCGGCACACAAACATCAGCATCATTCCAGGATTTTAAGACTGGCCGAATGGGAAGCTTTTCCTGCAGAGGGAAGCTTCTACGTTTGAATAGAACTGATCATTGTTCATTTTATTGCTTTAATTCTCCTTCGTTGATAACTGGCTGGTGTCTATCAGAGTTGTTTAAAAGACTCCCGACTTCAAACCCCGTCTCTGACGGGACTGAAAACGCGTCGTACGGGTGACAGTGGATAATCGCCATTCTTCATTATACAAACAGCTTCATTGTCAGGCAAGGTGGATATCTGCAAGTTACATGATTATTATTAATGGCATCCCTACCAGGAGACCAAACACATAATGATGAGAGCGGATATATACCTGGACGAAGAATATACATGCGCTACTATTCATTCTAATGGAAGAACAACGTCTATTGCTTCATACGAAACAAAATTGGTTACTAGGGTACCATGCCATCCTGATGCAACCTTTCTCTCTCCTCGCGCGTTTACAAAAGGGCATATGCGCGCGGGAGCACGGTGAAAGTATTGAGAGAGAGAGAGAGAGAGAGAGAGGGGAGAATCTACTGGAGCACTTACACAAACGCACATACGGTTTGCTTGAGTAATTACCATTGCAAAAAAAAGCAAAAAAAAAAAAGTTCACTGGAGTACTTAGCAGCATACTGGGATATTTACAAAATGCACAGTATAAAGGAATATTGACATGCACAGTTCAGCGACTGATAATTCGGGTGAAGACATTTCATGAAAATAATGAAGATTTTTGTAACAACGGCAAAAACAGCGAACTTTGACGACAAAAACGCGAAGAGCAACAACAACAACAACGAATAATCACCATCTATACGCTTGAGTACTAGACCTCAAAGCATCAAATCAAGTCCCCAGTCAACCACTAACTGACACCTTCTCAGCAGAGCATTACCGGGGCGAGATCATGTAGCGATACGATCAACACAATCGGCAGAGCACTACAGATTAAAGCATACCGAGGTGGCCATAATATGCAATAAACCTCTGTCGAACCCATCCCTTGACCGGATCAGCGCAGGCTGTCAAAGCATCTCGATGCAACTGCCAATTAAAGCCGGTTCGACGTCAAGAATCCTCTTAACTCTGTAACATTCCCTTTCTCAGAAAAAGAAGAAGAAGAAGAAGAAAAGAAGGTAATGGACTTGTATAAACCGCCCTGGACAGTTTCCTCGTTTTCCCACCAACAGGGAGCGGCTTCTCAGAAAAACGGAATCCACTAGCAGCTAAACTCGACACATCTTACTGAAGAGGCTCGGTGGAATCTCTAGCATACCACTTTCCAGTCTAGACTCAGCCTGATAAACCCAAACGTGCTCAAGTATATAACGAAGGACGAATACTGTGTTCTTCACTGAGAAAGTGTTACTGTATTTAGTTTATATTTACAAATCTAAGGGCCTACTGTTGGCTTTAGAAATATTTTGCATGCAAATTACCATTCATTTATATTTTCATAAACTTCATAGAGGCAATAAAATGAAACTTATTTGTATAAACTTCTATCTAAATGATAAAACTTATTTAAAATTGAAGTTTCTGCCATTAAGAGCACTGAATAAGAGAACAGAACAGTATAAAAAAAAAAATATGTCATCAATCGGACAGGGACTGAAATGAGAGTTTATTCTAATAATGTACTGGAAAGAATTATTACAGAATCCAATATCATGACAGAAAACTTTTGTAAGAATGCGAACATCAGTCAAGAAACGTATAAACTCGATCCAGTTATTTAAAAAGAAATATCTAAAATGTACGGATTTTAAGGAAAGGAAACTAAAAAGGAAATCAGTCAATGTTTATATCCACTGTTTTATTTTATCCTATGGTACACATGCATATATACATCACATGTTCTGGTGTATATAAATATATATACATATATATATATATATATATATATATATATATATATATATATATATATATATATATATATATATATATATATATTATATATATATATATATATATGCGTGTTAGTGCAACAGAAACACCGGGAAATGTTGATATGTGTTCAATAAGACAAAGACAAATTAAACTATCCATAAACTGACAAACCAACATCTTCACGTAACAACTATAGCACTAATAATGATAATGCATTTTACCATCACCCACGCAATATTGACGCATTTGATATAACTATATTCCTTAAGAAAACGCACGATGGAAAAGTAGCCTCAGGACGTGCTTCGTAAAAGATGAACGAGCCTCATCAAGGTGAATGCTGACACCGAGGAACCCATCAATTGATTTCTCCTCAAGGAGGCGACTTCGGCCATCATCGATTTCAAATTCTTTTCCAGGCGCACCTGATTTTTAACCACTCGTAAATAGTTTCGCCAGCTTCTGGCCTCTTAGAGAGAGAGAGAGAGAGAGAGAGAAGGTTGTGACTTAAGCGCTAAGAAATAAAACCATGAACATGAAGAAAAAAGAACATGTGTCTTTCTCAAAAGCAACGGAACACACAACATAAAGAAACTGGGTCTTTCCACACTCACCTTTCAGACGACCGTAAGCATGTGCAATACTTATGCTTGTAACCTACAGTAAAACACCAAATTCGCTTCATATTCCAAGAATGCGCGATAAGTACTACACCGATACACTTTCATTTCACATATCCGGAAGCTGATTAATTGTGGCTAAAAGACACAGCATCCCTTTAAAAACGACCCAAAGAAAACAAGTGCCCTCTTCACAGAGAAAGTAAAGAACAGAGGAGATAAAATAAAGTTTATAAGTAGATATAGGCTACATAATACAAAACAGATCGTGAATAAAGTCATTCCAAAATCAAATACGAGATTGATGTTTGCAAACCTCTTTTCTTTAAGCTGTCTCTGACCACACACAAATATTTTATAAACTTCTTTTCCTGACGGTCATAATGCCCAATAAAAGTGTTTAATGCCTTCATCTTCTACATGAACCTTCCCGCATTTATCTTTGCTATTTGTCTGACAGACACACTTGCACACAGATACGGTAAGAACAGAAAACGAAAATAAAAACATAATCTAGCTATTGGTCGCTACTGCTCTTCCAGATCGTTACACATCATTAAATCCTCCTTTCATGCCAAAGGCGTTAAGGATTTATCATGCCGTCAACTTCATAAAAATCCGTTCTCAAACATGGTATATACAAATCTCAAACTTTGTACCATAATCTGATACTACAACAGTGGGTGTAAGCCATTATTTTTCATTTTCTATTACCATTAAAAATAAAACAAGTGTTTTATGAAAAATATCTTGGACAATAATAATAATAATAATAATAATAATAATAATAATAATAATAATAATAATAATAATAATAATAATAATAATAAGGAGAGCGTTCATAAAAATAAATCACAATTATTTCCAATTTACACAAGCCCTACTGCTGTAAACATTGACTAATTATGAAGTGTGACCTTAAGCAATGATCTTTTGGTCACTTTGCGTGCTTTGGACCATTTGAAACTGGATAGAGATCCTCCACTCCACAATACCTCTGCACAGGTACAAATCTCTAGTACGAACTACGAGTGGCCTTTAACGTTCGAAATTGTTGACCTTTGCTATGAGCGAATAATCCTTACAATTAACATGCAAAAAAGTAGGACTCGAACACCTAGCTGGAGCGAAGAATTACAGTTAACAAAAATTCCGATTTTTATTTATAATGAATGAGATGGTTTCCACCGTAAAAAAAAAAAAAAAATCACCAACTCGGAGCCTATTTCTCTCAAGAAACTCACCTATGGATGCGTCACCCAAATTTCATCAGCATTCGTTCATCCGCTCTCGGAATATCTTTGTTAATGCATACACACGATACACACATCCATGCACAGACGAAAACAATCTCAGTTCAACCTCATCTGGAGACATAAATGGGCAGTACATTTTGATAGCATGAGTATGATGAGCCGTTCGAGAGAGAGAGAGAGAGAGAGAGAATGCCTGTAAACACACCTGAGACCACTTGAGATACGCTTTCTTCCCAAACATCATAACTGATCTTATTTTAGCACTCAAAGAGAGGCATTTGAAAAACAAATACACATACACACGCGTCACGAGCGCTCTGAAACGTTGTTGGATAGTTCATTCGTATCAGTTGCTTTCTACAAACAAAGTATTTACCTCGTACCTTACAGCATTATGAAAACTTCCCATTACTGCTAAGTTTATTCTTATCACACCAGTTTTCAAAGTTTGGATAAATCTGTTACGCCCAATGTTGTCTACGAACGTTTCGTTTTTATTTTCCATTACTATATTAATTAGACAGTGATTTATATTCAGAAATGAAAGGCATTTAAAATAAAAAGATAAAAAATTAAAAAAATAAATTTAACTATTTTCATTAACACACACACACATACACTCAGAGAGAGAGAGAGAGAGAGAGAGAGAGAGAGAGAGAGAGAGAGAGAGAGAGAGAGAGAGAGAGAGGTAAGCACCCTACCGCAGTTTCTGCAACTACATTAAAGACGGCCATGAAGTTCATCACACTTCCTTAAAGCAAAGTCAAGGCCTTTAGAGCAGGCAAGGCGCATCGTGCACTAAAATAAAACGACCTTTGCTTATTTTACCCACACTTAAGCCAAATTATAAAAACTTTATAATGCTTACACGCCTGAATATCATTTGTGACACCCTGTTCCTCATCTGATATGGAATGCAAAAAATAACATGATCATGTTCTGTATGAGAACACGACATCAAATGTTGCGCATATTCTGCCAAGTGTATTATCCTTTCATTTAAATGAACCAGCTTGCTGTGACAACATAGCCTGGATCTTAACGCCTGCAATGACTGAGGAAATCATGGAAGTCTACAGGAGTCTGAAAGGTCTGAGGAAGTCTTTAAGCCTTCGACATTTGCCCAAATTCAAAAATTAAACTTTCGGTGAGGAAGGTGAGGGGGGGGGGTCAACAAGGTCACTCCTTAATATTTGGTGAAATAAGTAAAGGTCACCCCTTTGATATTTCCGCACTCACAAACATACACGAGGAGGAACAGCTGTCCCCATTCGAATCATTATCACACTAGGAGGCGCCTTCCGCAAGTTGACCGATGCTCTAATCCTTGAAGGTCAAACTCGAGGGTGAAACTGCTTTCACTCAGCCAAGTTGAGAGTAATTCTGTTTAGGTTTCTATCTTTTTCTTTTATCCCAATACATACGGGGGGAATGAAAATTGTCAGTAGCAACTAAGATCTGGCCTGGATCGGACTTACAAGTATTGTTCTGTAAGTCATTCTAAACCAAGCAGAAAATGAGAGAGAGAGAGAGAGAGAGAGAGAGAGAGAGAGAGAGAGAGAGAGAGAGAGAGAGAGAGAGAGAGAGAGAGCTGATTAAATCTCAACTCTAAAGTGATTTACTGATAATTAACAGCGATCTTGTCCACTATCTGAACATCAGCTATATGAAATCTAACAACGAAAGTTATGGGAGAAGTCAGACCGACGATTGTGAAACAGAAAAACTAGCAAATAAAAAGGAAAATTCATAAAAAAAAAAGAATAAAAAGAGGACAAAATTTCTAATGCAACCACCAGACTGCAACGCCACCAACCGACACGGCCACAATGAAGAAATTCGAGCCAGTAAAAGAAGCGCCGCGATAATATCAATAAAACTATAAATTTATAGCTATACCCATCCTGCGATGCTGAATAGAAGCTAAAATACTTAGCAAATTAAATGATATAAGCCTTTGCGGGCAACAACGACGGGGATCAAAGGATTCACCAAACCGGTCGAGGACCTGAACCATCGGACCGTGTGAAGAGTCCAAACTATTTTCGCATTGGAGAGATCTTCGAGAATAAACGACGGCGCGTAGTAACGACCTCGCTTTAAAAATAAAATCATCATCAACATAATACCAACACAATATAACATATACATATATATACTGTATATATATAATTTATATATTATATATATGTGTGTGTTTGTGTGTGTACGTACAATGTATTTACAGCGTACAATACCAATGCATTTGGTCCGTATATATGAGAGAGAGAGAGAGAGAGAGAGAGAGAGAGAGAGAGAGAGAGAGAGAGAGAGAGAGAGAGAGAGAGAGAGAGGGTGGGTGCTGGGGTGGGAGACAAACAAGTGACATGGACGTTCCGTAAGGGGAGCAAACGGAGCTCTTACCCGGATGTCTTTTAAAGGCGATAACGCTTCGCCTACAGGAGTCATTATAAATATGCATCATCCAATGTAGGTCGGGATACTTGTAAGTACAGGGAGGATACGCGTTCCACTCTCCCGACCCACTGACGCACAGAGCAAATCCCAGCTTTAAAAGGCGATAGACTTATTTGCAAGTAAAGGGACATGGATCACACAATCGCATCTCATAAATAGAAGGACTAATTAGCTGGCCCTGCGAGCTGCAGAAACCACAGAGCACGGTCTGGCATCAGTGCAAGGGACCCACAGTGATGTCATCGAAGTTGTGGAAATCACAGGAATCTGTTTTCAGGCCCAAGGCTCTACAGCTGTTCATCTGTTTAAGAAAAATCTTATGCCCACGGTATTGTTATAAATTACTAGTTAGGACCGACTGTGCATTCTAAAAAGTGGCTAAACCACAGTTTTTTGTGTATGTAATATGCTTCTCGCAAAAAAATAAATACAAAATAAAACAGCCTACTACATACTAGATGCGCAACAAATTACCCTTTGCCCTCCACTGCAACTTAGAACTGACCAATCACATGTCAGATTTCTTTTTACCTCTAATAACATGATACATTATTAAAAGAACTCAATCTTATTGTCATACCACGGGTACAAGAGACAACACTGAAAGTCACTTTTTTAAAACAAAACTTTCATTAAAAATAACTTCAACCCCCTTAAAAAAAAATACAGTCCGTCTTGGACCATCTAGTAAATCGTGCAGACCATGTTAGGTGCAAAGATTGAGTAAATAATTGTGATATCCACTAATCATTATGCATGTAACAGACAAATTTCAACAGCCCAAGTTTAGAGACAAAGTCTGGGATTTAAAGCAAAACAAATTGTCAAACCATATCAGGTGCAAGTGCGCTACAAATCATTATTTCGTCCAAGTTACCGTGAAGTTTGCACACATTCTCTTTGCTGGATACTCGCCGATTTGAGAATGGTTTCCGAGGTATGCTAAAATTAACACAGGGAGCATGATAAATGATTCTTACGGACATCCTTCAAGTGACATGTTCCGATACTGTAAGTGACCTCTTAAATGTTACGTTTAATAATTAACGAGGAAGAGAAATGCAACAGGTGACCTAACCTGTTACCTAGGGTAATTCGCTCTTCGATGTGCATCGCCATGCCACATCAGCATTTGCCGATTTACCTCATCCCAAGTGCCACATCAGCATTTGCCGATTTACCTCGCCTCGAGAACGAAACGAAGGACGCAGGCAAAGCTCGTAGGAGGAATCGCTCGTGGTGACTGCAGTCCTTTTTATCGATACGACGCAAGATTAACTAATGACAATTCACCGCAGAACAAGCAATCTGTGTGGGCCGCAGCGACTTACCTTGCAGGACGCCGAACGGACTGGGCCTTGCTACCAGATGCCCCCAAGGGGAGTATATGTGAGTAGGTGTCGTGGGGGCGGAGAGGCGAAGGCCACAGCATCCTTCATTTCCTTTATCTAGAAACCCTCGAACGATGGTACGATGATAAGAGACTTTTTAAGAGTTTGTTCCGAGACTGACACGAATTTCCACTGAGCCCAAAGTAGCTGATTATCAGTTTCATGGAGACAGGAATTGGGACGGGCGTAGGTGGGGTGGGCCATGGGAATTAAACCAGGCTGCTCAATTGAAGAGTGAAGTTCGTAGAAAATACTTCGTTCACAGGGCATATAAATGAGTGATGGTGAATACTAGGATAAAGAAGAAGTGTTGTTCTGAAGCATTATAGTTAATTCTTAGAACCTAATTTTAGTGTTATGATAAAGTTAAATTTTTTTTTGTAATAACACATCCTGTTGGGACAATTTAAGCCCCAATTAACTGCAACACTTTTTAAGAACTCCATTCATTCAAAGGCCTAGATAAGGCAGGGATTTTTCTTAAACATTACACAAATGAAAAATAATATCCGTCATTTCCCAAAACCATTAAAATGTCCAATTCAAATAAGAAACCGAATAAATAAAATGTTTTATTTGTCACAGTCGACTGTATATGTTCCCCGAGACTCCGCAATAACAAATAATAGGCACAGGTCGGCGATGCACAATCATCTCTCTCTCTCTCTCTCTCTCTCTCTCTCTCTCTCTCTCTATGTGTGTGTTTACCAAATGCCAAACCCAGTCACAACATTGCAAACGGTTAGAAAAACGAAAACGAATCTTGGGGTTCAGAATGTTCGTAGATAATGATATTGTTAAGAAAAAATATGATAACTGATTTGAAGAGAGCAAGAAGAAGTTATGGCACTTAGTGAGACCAAAGTGACAGGCACAGTGTTCAGGACTGGAAAAGACAAAAGACTGATTGTGCTGGGGATGGTTGAAAGATTCTGGTCAAAGAAGAGAGCAGCGCTTTTATTTTTTTTTTTTTTTTTTTTTTTTTTTTTTTTTTGCGTGCCAGGAAGACTACCGGGACGGATGAAAAGTTAGCCCCAGGATTGTTTTGGGTGAAATCGAAAGGGCAGGAGAAAAGATGTGAGGGGACTATTACGACCAGGAACGGAAAAGGGTGAGAGTGCAGGAAGAAAAAGGACTGACTGGGGAGGAGTAGTGAGGGTTGAGGCGAAGACGTGAGATTCAAGACAAAACGGACCTAGGTGCATTTAACGAAGCATGGTGTAGTTGTTACTGAGGTGATGGTGACCACACGTTTCTGTAACGAAAGTGAATCACTTTTGATGGTTGGACTCATCGTCCAAAATCCAACCCCAAACGCTAATAATCAGACGCATCATTTTCGTAGATTTTCAATCAGTATTTCTGAACTTTTAGAACATTTCACGAAGATCAATTTTTCCATGTTTAAGATGACACCATCAGGCGTACCACAGCGTGAACAGAAATTTCGCAGACAACAAACAACGTGAAATATCGCTAACGACGCCTCGCAAAAACCTACTAATCAAACGTCGTAACCATGCGCTAGCATACGTAGCAGGGAGTGACTTGTTTTATCTACAGCATTCGAAAGGGTTCTGAGAGAGCTCCCTCCGACTCGTCAATGTCTTAATTAGAGCTCAGAATGTCTAGATGTTAAAATATATGAAAGGCAAAAGAAAACACGATCAATAAGTAGTCAGCTGTTGCGTTCTTAGCCTTCTACTTTGTAAAGCTCATATTTAACGCCAAAAGCACAAAAAAACGAAAAAAAGGAGCAAAACCAAAGTTACAACCTACCTCTAAATGGTATTATGCCAAAATTGTGTAAAGGTCAAGGTCACTCATCAGAATTAAAAATACCATTCTATTAACGTTCACTCCACCATTAAAACTGTGTGCTACCCACGCCACCAAAAACACCCAAACTGCTCACTCCAGAAATAAAGGATCTCTGCACAAGCGAAAATAAAAGTGACAGATATCCTACGACTCTTATCTCGCACCAGCAGGCTGATCACCTCCCTCCGGAGCAATTTCCTACACCCTCAGGTTGACCTATAAGCCTCTGTGTCACTATTTCCTGTCCCACACGACATGGGGAGGGTAACATTTACGATGCAGGTCATGCCTACGCTTTCCTTGCATTTGCGAGCGACGGTTCGAGTTACAAATGCATCTTGGTATACCACAAATGTATTCTTGGCCCAGTCACAGGTGGTCGAGAGTGTAGGTGTCTAAAAACTAGCACAAAAATACGAAGTGGAAAGACTGTTCATGAACTAAGACTTAATATTCTAAGTAGATTAGATTTGCGAGGAGGAGGAGGAGGAGGAGGAGGAGGAGGAGGAGGAGGAGGATGAGGAGGAGGAGGAGGAGGAGGAGGAGGAGGAGAGAGAGAGAGAGAGAGAGAGAGAGAGAGTCAGTCAGTCGCTTCTCCTTCCCGGGTATATGAACTCTAAATTGTCTTTGTCAGTATTGGGACAGCTGCTCACTGACACAGTAGCACAAGGCAACTTTAACATCTTTGTAAACAAAAACTAGGATAACCTTGCAATCAGTGAGAGGATAAGAACAATAAGCCATAAAACCTGACGCAAAACCTGCGATTATCAATCTAAATGTAGATGGCTGAATACAAATTGCTTTCATATTAGTACAAAGATCACTGCAAACACACAGTAAAAACAGGATGAGGAAAAAGGTCACACACACACACTCTCATATATATATCTATATATATATATATATATATATATATATATGTATATATATACATACATACACATGTATCTGTGTGTTTGTGCTTGTGTAATGGTGCATGTCGTAAGCAATTCTCCTTTACTTTCACATCATGCAAATATCCAGATTTCCCCTTGTAACAGCAGTAACAGTACGACCAGGAATCCCTTCCTTAACGGGGGAAATAACGAAACGAAAAAATTTGACTACACTTACAGGAATTATTTATATCATCAACATATCATATAAAAACTGTATATACTTGGCTACAGCGGACCGTTTCATTTTACTTCATACAGGATGCGTGCAACAGCAATTATACAATACATCAGGTTCGTCCCACGATTCATAAACTTCGTGGTAAGAAAACCGCGAAAAAGAACAAAATAACAAGGAAACATCCAGTTCAGATGAACTCGAGTAATTTGAGAGCACTGGGAGCAAACTCCACTGCATAAAAGTGATATGGTGCGCGGACGTGTTTATCAACAACATCCCTAGCCACTGTTTGTTTTCATACATTGACCTTGGTTAAATGAGATGCCCAAACGCATGGGGACCTCGCGAAACATTACTAGGGAAGGCTGCCACATTACCTTAAAAAATTTGAAACGCTGGCGGAAAAAAAAAAAAAGGAAAATAAAAAGGCTCTTTAGCCTACAAGAGAGTAGAAATACGGCATTATTCGATCGAAGGTCCTGAAACTCGGCTCAGGAAGTTTGCATAAAGACAACAGTCTTGGAAGGAGTAAGTCGAGGACAAAATTCAACGGGGCAACGATAGCTTTCCATTATGAATATTATAAAAAAAAAAAAAAAAAGCACATCACGGCTCAGTTTCGTCTCGTTTCCCTTTTTTGTCAGTTGAGCTGACAAGCAAACATGATCCTCTACTGGATCTTCCATTACCCTGTTTAATGCATGCACAGTAAAATATAAGCTAATTTCGTACGAAAGTAAAAGCAAGTTATACACAATACATCAGCCCTGGTCAACAATTCTACATGAAAGAAATTAACAATTCCACAAAACGGAAACGCAAATGCCATTCTTAGATACACCAAAAAAATAAATATTCAAACCGCAGCGACAGGGGCCGATTTCCTGATGTGAAAAGATTTCAACCCCCATCCCTCGTAAACGATGCCAAAAAGGACTTTTATTCGCCCATACAAACAAAACTATCCCGCCAGGAACTAAGGGAGTTATTAATATCGCCAACAAAAGAATCCCGACTCCGGGTCACTTGCAACTTGTGTAGGAGTCACATACCGTGTTTATGGAGACCTCAGATAATCTCTGAAATGGAACTGTGGGAGGGAGAGATCAGAAGCTAAGAGGTGCACACGCCTTCCTCCCTACCCAGCGTGACGCGCGCGCGCACACATACGAAAGATGCTGCGATAGGTAACTGAGCCCCTTTTGTTGTTACAGATGCTTTGATAGATGGACAACAAAGTTGGGTACACATTGTACATGGTCATAAAGAGACGTGGGAGATTACTGCTTCTCTTTTTATACTCCCCTGAATATCGGCTGGCCCTGATCGAGCAACCAGATTTGCCATTGAAGCTTGCCATGTGAATTGGTTCAAGGAAAATATCGAATAATTAAACGGAGGACTTGCAAAAAAATGACAAAATCCTTACCTGTTTCCACCCAAATAATAACTCTTCAGGAATTGTACAAGATTTTGACACGAAATTCAGGTGGGCACCTCTGTAACTCTAGAACATACGGCTAATACCACATGACACAAGCATTATAATTTCGATGAAATCCTAAAAAGAAAGAGAGAGAGAGAGAGAGAGAGAGAGAGACTTATCATACAAAATCTTTCTAGTCGGCTGCTTGACAACCTGGCCATATTGTCCGGGGCATCCCTTGCACAATAACTGCATTAACCATACACAAATATCCATAAAATGAGAAAGAAAATATAGGAAAAATGGTTCATAACTCGTATACATCGTCCAGGTCACCACGACTGCTTATTTATCCATCCTCAAGGTTGACATCCTACTCATTTCCGCAAGAATAATTCCTCGTGATTAGTTGGCAGCACCTGCGTCTGGACACTCGTCAAAAAAAAGGAAAGCAGCATGAGAGGAGAAAGAGTATGTGCGAATGTACAGAATTAAACAGGAGATAAAAGGCGGGTTGCAGCAGAGGAATGGAACTGGCGGTAAAAGGAAGGACCTGCCTGGTATGAAACGAGGCACATGCAATGACAGGATAAAAAGATTAAAAATGTAACAAGACGGAGAATCAAGGGCCTTACGAACAACGGACTTAAAAGATAGATAAAAACTATAAGCTGAAACAGGAAATACAAAAGAAAGAAAGAAAGAGGCATAAATAAAAAAAAATGAACAGAGGTACATGAGAAGGCGAAAAATCGGAAATGGACGATAGGAAAAAAAGGAGGTGGAAGATGCACAATGAAAAAGGCAGAAGGAAAAGCGATGGAAGGCGGAAGAACACAAAACGAGAAAAGAAAAGAAACGGAAGCAAAGGAGGAAGCAAGAGAGAGAGGGGAAATTAAACCACAGGAAAATGAGGCAAAAACACTAAGGAAGAAGAATGATCGCTTGCAAGTAAGAGGAACAGTGAGAACAGAAAGGATAAAGGTAAAAGGTGTAGGATGCAGCCAAGGGGGTGGGGGGTCCTTGGCATTCCCCCTACCCCATTCGCCAACAGAAGATTTAGACAAGGACAAAATTTTCCCTCAATTTTCCCTCTTCCTTATCCTCTTTGACAGTGACAAGAATTTTATTATTATCTTTTAAAGGGGGGAGGGGGGGGGTGTCG
>NC_089764.1:33473964-33486464 GCF_040412425.1 Macrobrachium rosenbergii
GTGATGAAGGTAATGTACCAGAATAAGATTTCTTGTTCAGTCACAATTCCTGTTATTTCTCTGTTCGATTTATCATTTATTCTCCATTGTGCGATCACCTTCAGTAATTTGTGTTGGAGCGTTCAGTGTTAACGTAATTATGCATTCAATGGTGAACTGAGTTATTTGACACCATCTGTGCAATCCCTCAGTCCCCTTTGAGCGTCTTATTATTATTGCAAGTAACCGTCGGCTCTATCCATGTGCAGTTCCCCTTCTACCCACCACTGCGATGTTTCCTGTTATGAAGACATCATTGGCGTAGAATATTTATTCTGTGCAGGATTCATTCATTTAGCAGGTCCTCATTATTACCCGCCCAGTAATTTGTCATTCTTCTGATCAGAGTTTATGTAAATATGATTAATTAAGAGAACCCTTGAGTTTATGTAATTTTCCCTCACATGAAGAAGGCCCTAAGCCACAGATTTCCCTTTGTTCGTCTATGAATTGTCCTAATATTGAGTCAGATGTGTAATCAATATAAGGAGCTCCCTGCATTTATCCGTTGCCGCCCAGAATCAAGTAAGTATCCTTCGGACATTCGTAGCAATGTATATATATATATATATATATATATATATATATATATATATATATATATATATATCTAGTATATATCTAGTATATATATATATATATATATATATATATATATATATATATATATATATATATACATATATATATATATATTCATATTTTATATATAAAGAGTATATATATATATATATAATATATATATATATATATATATATATATGTATGTATATATATATATATATATATATATATATATATATATATATATATATATATATATATATATATATATATGTATATATATATACAGACATATATATATATGTATATATACCTATACATATTCATATAAAATATATATATATGTATATAAATATATGTATATATATACTAGATGACCAACCCGTGCTGCCCAGAAAAACTCTGAATAACAGCCTACAGGTAGGCCCACCAAAACTATTAACAATCTATGGGTAGTGGGAGGGAAGAGGATAGGAGGAGGGAGATCAAAGAGGGGGAAAGGGGAAAGAAGTGAGAAGGCAGAGGAGGGGAAAAGGTAGGGGAAGGTGGATGGGAGGGGAGGGGATGAGAGGTTGAATGGAAGGGGAGGGGTAAGTGGATGGGAAAGGGGTGGGGGAGGGGAGATGAAGGGAAAAAGAAGGGAAGAGGGAAGGGGAGGGGAAATTGGAAGGGGGAGGATGAGGGCTGAAGATAAAGGGGGGAGGGGAAGTTACGTTCCCCTATTAGAAAAGAATAAAAGGCATCACTGAACAAAGATAATAAATAAAAATTCTTATACCTCTACAATATGTGCTCAGGTGTACTGTATCTCTGTATTTGTGTGTGTGTGTTGGGTGGGGGGGGGAAGGTCTGTTTCCCTTTCAACAGTAGAAAACCTTTAAGCATTTACGTAGAATTCACTGTACAAAAAACCTATGGAGATTCGTTATAGAGATGATGATGGTAATACCTCAAGGTACTTAAGAATTTGTATTTTAATGGCATGGTATGATTAAGATATGTTTGCCATAAGATGAACATTGAGAAAAATATGATAGTTTCAACGCGAGTTATTTTTTAATGAGGGGTAGGCCGGTGACAGAAACATTTGGTCTGTTACTACTTTTTTTCTGTGGCAAGAATTGTAAAAGAATTGTAAGGGCTGACTGATGTGGTGGTAAAAGTTATATTTTGAATAGCATTGCTTTATGACTGAATGAAAGTAATTCTAATACAGTCAAACACATCTGTTTAATTTTTTGTATGTACTAAACTGATTATAGGGTTTGCAGTGGGAGGAGTTTAAAGACGTCACCAACAGAAAAGGTGGTGGTTTTTCGCCCAAGCTACCAGTGACTCCCATACAGTTAGGATACTGAAGAAAAGGTGAACAGCACCATTAAAAACGAAAATTTCATTTGTTTTGTCTGTGTTTGTATGTCTGCCACTGAGTAGGGGTATGATTTTGAGTTATAAACCTTTCTGGGGTGGCATAGGGGCCATGTGTAAAATTTTGTCTGGGTCTGTCAAACAGTTCGGATTTCTATAGCATCCAAACATACATTCACTTTTATTACATGAGAAGAAAAGGTATAAGTCGAAGAAGGAGAAGACATATCTATATATATTTTATACTGTATATATGACCTGATTCTCAGTCATATAAAGGTTCTACCAGTACAAATGATATGCGTAAGATACAATTAACACATTTTCCTTAATACTTACACATGGCCCTGTTGCTAATATTATGCTACTTAATTATGCAATTATAGTCAGAAGGTACTCTGAGGTGACATGCGCCGATCACAGTCTTAGACACACGTCCCCAACCCGTCGAACAGCTAATCCCCTATTGATCATTAACATCTCAAACTGAGCTTGCATAGGTCATAGACCTCAGCTGATTGGTCTCTTATAATCGAAAGGAACCAATGAGGGTCTTCGATATATGGCACTCATTTGAAATGCCCACGCCAAACCCCAACGATCGTATGATGTTCGACAAATAAAGCAGTACCTGTTCGTTACTCTCTGAACACAAATACATACAAACAACTAGCAGATTTTCCGTTATGTCTCAAACATGAATTTCTATATAAATCAGTTCATATATATACATATATATATATATATATATATATATATATATATATATATATATATATATATATATATATATATATATATATATATTATAGTGAGTTCGAGCTGCATTAATTTTAGCAGAGGAGCAGATCAGCATCTGGCCACACGGAAAACGGGGCAGAGAATACGGAAGGAAAAAGTAAAAATGTATGTTAGAAAACAAAATGACTTACATCTTTTGAAGGTCAAACCACATACGAGTGCATAATTCCCAGAGAATTTTCTAGACTGAGGCACCACAAATGTTAGATTTATCTTGAATGTAAAGGATGCGATTATGCATTCACAACACTCTCCTTAATCAGCGCTTTACGAAGTTGACGCACGTTCCAATAAATACTTCATAGAACTCTTAACTATTAAGGAAAACTAAACAAGCTGTATATTATATACACATATGCCAAGCTCAAATAAAAAACAAACGCTAAAGAATGTTCACATTATTATATTTAATTGGCGTTCTTAGAAATGCGCAGTGTGTCTGGAAGACTCAAAAGTTTGTGGACTAGGAAAATAAAGAACGGTACAAATGGGCTATTTCCTAGTTAGAGAATAACAAAGTGTACTAGCTACATTCAGCAAAGAAGATTGACTCACACTACTGGATGATTTCATACTGGGCGCATACAAGCGGCACAGCCACTTCATTTGGGCATGCTGACAAAGTTGACAACAGAAAGGAAATGAAGTAGCTGAATTTGCTGTGCATTCCAATGAGTTAAACTACGGTTGGATTTTAAATCTTTAAATATATAGGGGGTGGTAATTACTTTTCTTTAAAAGATGACATAATCACGGCCTTCTCTAATCTGCGTGTGGATAATATGAGTGTAGGAATTACTAGACTTCATGGACTTCTTATGTGGTAAACAACGGTTTTCCCTTTTTTGCAGTAAATGTATCTTAAAACTCACTTCCAGTACCGAGACTTATAGATGCCTTGTACAAAACAATTCGATCTGTCCGTGTGTGTATTTATATTAGTAAATAAACACTCACACACAGACACACACGCACACACACACACACACACACCATATATATATATATATATATATATATATATATATATATATATATATATATATATATATATATAGAGAGAGAGAGAGAGAGAGAGAGAGAGAGAGAGAGAGAGAGAGAGAGAGAGAGAGAGAGAGTCAGGTAGCAAACAAAACACACATCGGTGAATAAACTAAAGCTTTTTTACCTCTCTCTCTCTCTCTCTCTCTCTCTCTCTCTCTCTCTCTCTCTCTGCTTGTCATACATCATAACCACTAATCCCTCTATTAGGGCTATCCCAAGACACGTCCGTTCTCCCTCTGCAAATAAGCGGGTGAACCTTTCACCAGCAGTCGGCTATGATCCATCACAAGAACGGTCACCTGAGCCGCCGTTCTTCACAAGATAACCTCCTCACTTGTAATCGACTCTTCTTCACGAAATTCACACCAGTCTTTCAAAAGCCCCAAACATCTAGCAGGTAATTACTCACTTGAAGGTGAAAATAGGTATCATATGAGGCCATTTACCTCAAGAGCAGCGCCATTTGACGTCTTTTTTCGACGAAAACGCGCGGGTGAGTAAACGCCCCTCAACTCCTGCTTAATCCCCAGGGGCTGACGTCCGTCCACACGAAAAGGAAAAGGACACGGGGGAGGGCTATCCCGGAGTGCCTAATTTCCCCATTAAGGGAGTACCTCAGCATGGGGAGGCTGATCCCCTGCCATTAAAGTGGACAGGTAGCCCTAATGCAAATGGATCGAGAGAAAGAGGGGCCACGCACGGAAGGACTCTGGGGTCTTTGTAGGTGACTTTAAAAGGGAAGTCCCTCATAAATGGAGTCTAAAAAAATATTACTTTCACCCACATTGATTTTCTTTTGTGTACTCGTATGCATTCTGAAAAAAAAGGAATGTCTCTGAATGCCTGACTTACCGTAAACCTTGCATAAAACATTTTAAAAAAATTTTAAAAATAGTAAAAAAAAATTATCAAAGCCCTCAAAATACATTCAAAACGATATTCCACAAAAATGAAACAAATACTCGATTGAAATGAGGTTCATTTTAATATACATTTCCATTTTACAAATCTACGGGAGTAACTCTCCCCAATTCAACAATCGTTCCGCTCTTGGTTCTGTCATTGGGCAAACGGTCAACTCTTCATGCAAGTGATTCTCTAAATGTGAAAATAAGTCATATATATTGAGATACTACCCACTCGAAACACTTAGTCAAACGTCCGCAAAACACTGCCATTATATAAATGACTAAGACACATTCTAAAGGCATTCATGTGCACGTAATACTTGTATAGTAATACAGAGTATATATATATATATATATATATATATATATATATATATATATATATATATATATATATATATGTGTGTGTGTGTGTGTGTGTGTGTGTGTGTGTGTGTATGTGTGAGAGAGTGAGATAAAGCAGCAATATACATATACAGTACTGATGTGTAAGTCTATAAACAATACACCCCATTTACGTACACCCAGTAATCACCAAAAGTTAATTCCGAAACATCACATTATTATAAGACAATATGGTAGCTTGAGATAACATTTACTTTTTACTTATCCAACAAAACATCTTTTAAAAACAATTACAAGTCCTATTTCGTCCAACATTCTGCTCTTAGATTGGAATTCCTCTAATGGTTAAAATCAATAAACTATAAGTATGCTCTATGACCGTTAGAAGTCTGATTTGCGAGCAGTTTACATAGCTCTGATCGCCCCCAATCATATTTAGACCAAGAGTTTTCTTTCTCCATTTACGAGACTTCATTTAGTTTGATTTCCTTGTAAAATCAGAATCCAGACGGCGGCATTTTTTCCCACATTCTTCACCATGGTCTCAAGCATTCGACTGGGACACAAGTTTTTGTGATGATCGTCCTGGAGTGCGGACTTCTACTGCATCAAGAAGCATAATTGGACTTTTCGAATAAAACGTTCCCGTTTGCTACAGAACCAAGAGGGTGGAAATGTGTCCAATCATTTTGAAACTTTAATACACTTGACTTCGGAGTGAATTCGACTGTGGCTGATATACCATTCCTTACGTTAGATTTTCTTGGTGCTGTTAGTAGATTACAGTCTAATCTCTGGCAAAATGGGAAATCGCCCGTTTTTTGTCGTGATTTATGACACATAAACTAACACTTTCTTTCGTCGACAGTGAATGATAATGTCTCATTTCGGCTCATGCCAAAATACAGGTGCAACACAGACATTAAAAAATACACAGAAAAACTTGAACAGCTACACTGAAAATATTATTAACACATGGTATATTCATGCATGTACGTATGTAATTATGTATATTCAGGGTGATTGAAAATTAACTCCCTATTTCAAAATATTTATAATTTATTTATATATCGTAATATTTTGCTCACATTTTTTTTATGGATGTTCCTTGATGTAAGAGAATTAAATATCCATGGTGTTGTTTTTCGTTCAAATCGTTTATTCTGTTTGAAATTAAATTTGCAAGCCCTACCAACATGGCTGGACAGAAGTCTTACCCTGCGTTACGAAGTTTGCAGATCTGTTGTTCTTATAATTTATTTCTTACCTGTATTTTTTACAAGATATGAATAGAAAAAGAAAGCTTATAGCATGGAGTATTATTTAAAATTCGATGTGTGGGTGTGGTGTATATATATATATATATATATATATATATATATATATATATATATATATATATATATATATATACACATATATATAATATACTGTACATATGTGTGTGTGTGTGCATGTTCGCACGCGCTTTTATACAGTCAGCGATTCATTGACTAGCTGACTGATTTAAAAAGATTATCTGGTGTTACAAAAACAGTTGTGTCTCTTCAACAAAGTGGATAACAACAATACTCAACAGGGTATTAAACAACATGAATTCTTTTTAAGTACAGTAAACGTCATAAACATACGACAAAGAACCTTCAAAAGCAGTCGACATTCAAGAGCGAGATATATATATATATATATATATATATATATATATATATATATATATATATATATATATATATATATATATATATATATGTATGTATATATATGATGGGATGTAACAATAATGATCAACAATGGTCCCGAAAGCGACGACTCAAATACACAGAAACAAAAAATCAAATTTAAAGAGAGAAAATAAAAAATCACCAGAAAAGCCCCTTCATAAAGACACAGAGTCTCGTTTTTCCATCTTCTTCATGTCTCTGAGAACTGTCTTGCCTCGGGGTTAAATATTTTTTGAGTTTAGCGAATTGCCGCTCTTTCCTAGTTTGAGGATCAGGGGTTGTGTGATGGTGTGGTGTTCATACTGCGTGGGGGATCTCCGTGAACGTTTACCGAACACTTTTTCGTTTACTCTACAAGTCAGTGATCTTGAAACCTAACAGCCTCATTATATTTCTTCCTTTACCGTCAAACACTTTTCTCTCTCTCTCTCTCTCTCTCGTTCTTCATTGGAGGGGTGGGTAGAGCTCTCGGGTAACACGCTGTTGGCCCAGCGTTCGACTCTCCGACCGGCCAATGAAGAATTAGAGGAATTTATTTCTGGCGATAGAAATTCACTTCTCGTCATAATGTGGTTCGGATTCCACAATAAGCTGTACAGTAGGTCCCGTTGCTAGGTAACCAGTTGGTTCTTAGCCACGTAAAATGAATCTAATCCTTCGGGCCAGCTCTAGGAGAGCTGTTAATCAGCTCAGTGGTCTGGTAAGTCTCTCTCTCTCTCTCTCTCTCTTTCTCTTTATCTTAAAATTGCATCGACTACCTCAGAAAGGAAGCTTTTTTTGCCGTTCATCCTCCCTAGATCAAATATGTCCTATTCTTCTGATCATTCCCTCTCGTTCAGAGGTGTAAAAAGCGTTCAGCCTTTCATACTGCTTTCCAGGAGTAGCAATTCAGGTCTTCTTTCCACTTGCCAGTTTCGTCTGAATACTAATGACGAATGCCTACGTTGTATGCAAGCATTCCTTCCCCAGTATCCTCTGGTTCCGAGGCGGATTCATTGTCGGAATTCTAATTGAGGTCTGGAAAGAGGGCTCCGTGATTCGAATGACTTTAATTCATCGCAATGCTTATGCCGGATGATTAATATTTCACAGACTGCCCTTTGGCAGCGTACATGAGCTAAAGGGGGAAAACCGAAGCAGAGGTTGAATTAGGGAATATCGAAAAACCTAAATAGTAAAATAAAAAGAAAAATTAAGCCCAACAGGAGAAAAAACGTAGGAGAAACATAAGTACCTCCTTTGCTTTGTATAAATGTCCTTCATGTACTTAAACGTGTGAATTCAAAGAATCTGTTCCATTTGTTAAAGTATTGCGTGAATTTACAATGCCGGAAATTTCTTGACATCTTTATAGTTTGCTTCTTAAAATCACTGGCTTAATGTTTATTACGAACCTTTAATATACTATCTGTTACATTTCACAATTCTCTTCAGTGAACTTACACGTCAAATTTACATAAACACAAGTTATATAAACACAAGTTATATATATATATATATATATATATATATATATATATATATATATAGAGAGAGAGAGAGAGAGAGAGAGAGAGAGAGAGAGAGAGAGAGAGAGAGAGAGAGAGAGAGAGAGAGAGAGCAGCAAGCGAGCAGTATATAAACTGTCCTTATGCTTTCAGAGCGAGGATTTACTTGAACAACATGAAACACATTATCTGAGTCCCAAAAACCACACACGCTCCAAGAACGCCCATCAATACGGATGGCACACCATGTCTGTCTGTCATCACTAAACAAGACATAATGCCAATTACGATCTGACTGACCTACCAATTATCCAATTTTCAAATAACAAGTGGAAGAGTATCTGACGTCAGAATTCAAAATAATAAAAAAAAAAATAAAAAAAAATTAGCAACGCCCAGCATCTTATCCCAGCCCTGATTAACCTACTTAAAGTTGATGAGTCTGTCATCTGCTTGACCTCCTGAGCAGGATCCATCGTTGAACACAATAATTTGCCCGGCCTTAACTGGTCTTTATCCGTCATAATGGGCTATAATTGAGAACTGGATCATGGGCGAAGTGGAAAACTCCTTTCCGTCGATATCTAGCTGCACAACATGAAATTTTTCAGTGTTTTTTTTCTTTTCTCTGAGTGTTCCTGGTTAATTATAGTCCAGTTTCCCTTTCAAAAAAGGGTCGGTCTGTGGCTTACCTCTTTTCATGAGCCGTACTTATTACCCTTTTCTCCTTTTCATTTGGGTTGCCCGTTCAACAGGTCTTCTTCTTCTTCTTCTTCTTCTTTTAACGTGCCTTTTCCCATTTTCTGTATGGGCTAAGCACGCTGCCTTCTTTTGAAGGACTTTGAACTGGCTTCGGGGTAGACCGCAGTCTCGATCGGCTGCCCTGCCTGACATCGCTTAGACCCCGGTAGCGCATGTACATGTATCGTACCAAATCACCAGCTCCCTTTCTCACAGCAGCGAGGAGAGTTGAGCGGTTCAACTGGTCTCATCGCACGTAATAGCATAGTACAAACAACGACTTGAAGGATTGTAACACGTTTATGTTGTGTTTTTCCGGGATCTTGGCATTCACACTTCGCGTCTTGAGTCTCTCATGTGCAAAACTATGTTGCAGACACATACGCACCCTTTTCCTCTGATCGCGTATTAGACAAGTAACGCTGAAGGAGTATATCTTAGTTTAACGAGACCACTGAGGAGCTGATTAACAGCTCTCATAGGGCTGGCCCGAAGGATTAGACTTATTTTACGAGGCTAAGAACCAATTGGTTACCTAGCAACGGGGCCTACTGTACAGCTTATTGTGGAATCCGAACCACATTATACCGAGGAATGAATTTCTATCACCAGAAATAAATCCCTCTAATTCTTCATTGGCCGGTCGGAGAATCGAACGCGGGCCCAGCAGAGTGCTAGCCGAGAACGGTACCCACCCCTCCAATGAAGTCGTAGTAACGCTGATAAAACCCATACAGATTGACGGGGAAAAGTAGAGCTTAGACATTTTCTCAATCGAATGCCATTTTGGAGTTTCATACCTTTATCAAAATCATCTGACCCCTATTGACAGTGCCATAATATAAATTATTTTATTCACATGTATGTATGTTTGTATGTATGTATGTACGAGTTTGCATGTGAGCACACGTGGATTCATTCACTCAAAAATTTCGCTAAACCTCAAATGACAGACATTTTTATTAATACAATAAGACACTACGTAAATGAACATATACCAAGTTCAAATTAATGAAGAATTAAATACTATACAACCTGTCCACTAAGGTATCACAAAAAAAATCTGCAGATACAAACATTGTTGGTCAGTAAAACTTGAAACAATTTCGTTTAAAATGCTACATTACCTTTCTTGAGAAGGAAGCTCTACAGCCTATATTAATCTCCCCTCACAAAAGAAAACATACTCTGAGATATAACGTGGGTCGGATTCCACAATAAGCTGTAGGTCCCATTGCTAGGTAACCAGTCGGTTCTTATCCCCATAAAATAAATCTAATCCTTCGGGCCAGCCCTAGGAGAGCTGTTAATCAGCTCAATGGTCTGGTTAAACTAAGATAGAGTCTTCTGAGTTATAACTCACAATGACTTCATTTCAAACTGCGTCCGTCCTGTTCTCTCTCTCTCTCTCTCTCTCTCTCTCTCTCTCTCTCTCTCTCTCTCTATATATATATATATATATATATATATATATATATATATATATATATATATATATATATATATATATATATATATATAACAATCTAACTCACATCGACATCAACTCAGGATTCTCACATGAAAGGCGAGGGGTCTGCCAACTGGCCTTGCCTTTCATTCGAGAGCCCAAGATTCAATCCCGATGTGAGTTGGAAATTTACTTCAATTACACACGTGACTGTGTCGATTACATATATTTACCTACATACATACATCCACACACACACACACACACACACACATATATATATATATATATATATATATATATATATATATATATATATATATATATATATTTGTGTGTATGTATATATATATATATATATATATATATATATATATATATATATATATATATATAAATTATATATTAAATATAAAAATGTAAGGATGAACAAAGACTTAAGGAAAACTGACGTACACACATTGCATAAAAGTGACCAACTTGTCCTAGGCGCGGTTAGTTAGAGGTGATGGCGGCACATATGAATGTTACCATTCCTTCGCAACAACGATTAGTGACTTGTCAATAGGCAAAATCTCGTCGTACAGAGTACATGGAGGAAACAACGTTACACGTATCAACATTACAAATAACGAAAGGAATTCTCCCAATACCCATTTCTTCCTTAAAGGTGGTGTAAGTAAACATCGAGGTTACCTATCTTTTCCTACGAGATGTTGGTAACTGGTTATGTAACTAAACATCGCCAGGGACCTCTCCCTAAGATAGGAAAAAGCGTCATAAGAAACTCCTCTTCAGTCACAGGTGGGGTAAATAAACACCACCTATCGGTTCAGACTGGTGATTAGCAACAAATGAATCAAATAAACGGCGACACTTGGTTTAGGTAAACATCAAACGCGCCTCATCTTGCTAAATGGGGTGAACAACAGATGAATGCAAGGAAAATCAAAGTTATCAATCTCGGCGTTATACCTGGCCCTCGACAGTACCGATAGGCCATAGTATAATTATACAGGTCACCGTAACCTTTCAGCAAAACCCGACGGAAACTTATGTTACAAATATTAACTTCACATGTTTGCTGACAGTGAAACGATCTACGACTTAACCTGATATATTTCAAACTTCCATACAACTGTAAAATCGGGTTTATTAAAAGAACAGAAAATACAGAAAAATCATGCTATGAAGCACCTATAAACCATTCAATACGGCCTACGCTAAGATCTAAGATCGTAGTGATATATGGTACTTTGGTATTCTTTAGTCATATACTAGCGATGCTCCAATATACACTGGTGGGCTTTCAAAAGCGCAGCATATAAAATCAGAGTCCAGACTTAAACGCAAAGCGAATACATTTACTTTAATAGTTACTTAATTACTTTGCTCCAGAACTATAATCCAGTCTCAAAAACAAACATCACGTATAAGTTGAATTCTGACATCATTCCGAAGAAGGGAAAGCTTTCATATGAATACTCATTTTTCCCTTGTCTATTTAATAGAAACCATTTTAATCCTTTTAGGATTACCTTTGCTTCCTCTGTGCAATTATGTCTGGCTGGTCAAATAAACCTCTGAGCAGTCATATCTACGACAAAGAATTCTTTACAAGACACTGAGCAATTCCTCGGGTCGATTTCTAAAGGAACTGTAAGGAGATATTTCAAAAAGTCCCCCGACTCAAAGGCTAGTTCCATTTCTTGATGCAAATACAGGCCACAGTCTGTACCAGCGTCACATTCCGGTAACTTACAAATAGCTCTAAAAATCAAATTAGAATTTCAAACTCCCCAAACAAGTATAGAAAAGAAAGGCACTTAAATCACAGGTTCAGGACAAGGAGCAGCCGCTATACTTCCCAAAGAATGACATTAAACGCCTTATAACATCACAGATAAAAGTGTCCAAGAAACACGAATCTACATAAAACCATCCATCTTCTTCAACCTATCTCCACCAGTTTTACAGATACGGCAGAAAAAAAAAAAAAACGGCAGGGGAGCCAAAGATAAGCTTTGTGGGC
>NC_089764.1:33488964-33493964 GCF_040412425.1 Macrobrachium rosenbergii
ATATATATATATATATATATATATATATATATATATATATATATATATATATATATATATATATACATACATATATATAACGGGTCTGAACTGTGATTATCAGACCCTAAGCTTCAACCTCTGGATCCTATTCATTTCTATGACTTAAGACAATTTCCATCTGCAAGTCTGAGAACCCAGTCTCATGATTTGATGTTACGCTATAACCATAAGTTATCGTCATGATGGTGACTTACCACATCATGGTACTGAATTTCAGTACGACAGTACATTAACATAAAATCATTATAGGAAGATAATGCTAGTGACTAGAGAGAGAAAGAGAGAGAGAGGTTTGAGGGTCCATTTTCTGTACGCACATGGCGCAAGTGTGCTCTTCAAATCCGTTCAGCTTGCTTTCCTCTCTGTCTCAAACTACTGCGGTCCTCAACATTTTCAGGCAGTTTTCACTAGGCTCCCTTTTTGAAACATGTACGCTAGGCTCTTCAATAAAAGTACCAGGCGACTGTCGTCTCATATTTTATGAGAAATTGTTTATAATTATTGCTCTACCCTATGTTATGCACCAGTAGCTACACAGCAAATACACGGTATGATATTATTCTTCTAGTGAGTTCTTACAGATGTCCAAATGGGTGCTTATTATTCTCAAACAGGTTTCAACTCACCTCATTATAGCCGGTGCGGCTCAAGTTGTCGGAGCGTCGCACATTCTTCAGAGGGCGAGCTCAAACCTTCACATTTTTCCTAAATAACTCCATACCAAATCTACAGACAATCCACCTGCCCATTTAAGTAGCTTCCCAATTCTTCATGCAATTGAAGTGTACCCGTTTTTATATTTTTTTTATCTATTTACTTATTTGTTTAATTATTATTATTTTTTTTTTACAAAGAAACATCAAGGGCAGCTGTGCTTATTCCCTTTTCTGTTTCGTAAATTCCTCACCGAAAAAAGTACAAAATAATAATAATAATAATAATAATAAAAATAATAATAATAATAATAATAATAATCTTTCATAAAGAGAATTCTGTAAAAAAATACGTATTGGCGATTTAAATTACACAGTTCAAGAGCGGGAAACTGTCTTACTTGGAGTGCGAAATAAATGACTTCCTTTCCCCAGCCCTGATGAAACTACGTGTGACTTCTAGATTCTATATAAACAAATCATTTGTGACAGAAGTCAGCAAGATAATAACAAAAATGAACAATAAAAACAAAATATGTACTAACACCTTTAAAATATAAACGCAGACCTTTCAAACGGCACCACAAGGCTGTATTTATCTTGGCAAGGAAGAGACGAATTATAAAAAAAAAACAAAAAAAAAGACGATTTTTAAACTAAAAAAGAACAGAAAGAAGCGAAAAAAAGAAAAAAAAAGGAGAAAATAAAAGACTTATGGTACGCCACGGCATGGCATTTAAATGTCTCGACATCCCTTGAATTTCATTAACTGCAGCCGGCCATCTTACCCGATCTGTGGCTAGTACTAGTACGTATCTTACAGCTTTTTTTTTTTTTTTTTTTGTTTGCTACGAGAGAGAAATTGTCTTATCGTCTCTTGCCTCACATTTAAACTGTCGTGTTTCCGTTATATCTCTATTTTCACATTAAAAATCGCAATATTAGAAAAATAAACCATAGTTTTGTCTTCCTTCTCATGGCAAAGATTATGATTTTTAAACAAGACAAAAAGGAAAGTAATAATATTAAAAACTGTTAACTCATGCCAAAATTAAATTCTTTATGTAGCCAACAAGACTGCTAGTATCATTTTCCCTCAGACTCAGGAAGAAGCCACTTCAACTTATTACTATACTAGTAATTAAAACACTATATACAACAAGGGGAGGTTCTTTTCCTAACGCCGGACTAAAAAGAAGTTATTTAGTCCAGAGTCAGAGTGAGAAGTCTTTTAAAATACTGGACGATTTCTAGGATACCATGATATACTGATCTGAACTACGAAATATGTAGAACCTAACAGACCCCTAACAAAACCATTAAATAATTTAGTTAAAAAAACTAAAGCAGATTAGAGAGGAAAAGTAAAGGAAAACACTGCGACTGGTTTTGATTGGTTACCGGATTTCAAAGAAATGATTTTGAGGAGATACGTTTTCAAGCTGACTAAATACAAATACGATTTACAAAACCAGTGCCCATTGCCCATTCCCCAGCAAACTAGCTTCGGGAAACTTCGTTCGGGTCCTACGTGCATCTCTCTCTCTCTCTCTCTCTCTCTCTCTCTCTCTCTCTCTCTCAGCGAAAGATCGACGGGGCAAGCACTCCCATACATTCCTCTAACCTCGGCAAGGACGAAAAAGAAAAAAAGAGAAAATGCGGAAGTGGAGATGTACCCTCGAAAAAGGGTCGTAGCCTGGCTTGCTCAAAACGGAGGGTTAGAGGCATTAGCTAAAAACAGAAGCTTCTGGAGGGTCCAAGGTTCGGTGACAGTCTCGGGGGTGAAGGTTTCTGGAAGAGTAGAATGATGAGGGAAGTGAAACGCGACACAGAAGCGCTAGCGTTGAGCGCCTTCGCCAACAATCCACTCTTGTTGAGGCGACTCTTCTCAGCTCTACGATACCCCGATGACTATCACCTCAGTCCTGCAGAGGGCCTTGGAAAAACTTGATCGCTGATAACATCATGATCCCTCTGGAGAATTTATTATCTTGCGCTATGTAAGAGAAGAAAAAGAAGAGGAAAATATCCCAGTGTATCCATTTTTTATACATGTTCCCCAGCCCCCACCAGTGGGTGGCTTCAAAGAAAAACATGAAACAGTTATTGACACGTTCATCTTTTCACTGCTTAATCAAGGAGAACCCCTTCATCATAAACTTTCATATCATTAACCTCTTCATATACCTAGTTCCTCGTTGGGAAAGTGGGTTCCGTTCTCAGCTAGCACTCTGCTGGCCGCGAGTTCGAAAAAGAGGAATTTATTTCTGGCGTTAGAAATTCATTTCTCGCTATAATGTGGTTCGGATTCCACAAGAAGCTATAGATCCTGTTGCTAGGTAACCAACTGGTTCTTAGCCACGTGAAATACATCTAATCCTTCGGGCCAGCCGTAGGAGAGCTGTTAATCAGCTCAGTGGTATGGTTAAACTAAGGTATACCTAACCTCTTCATATACCTACGAAAAGGGCTCATCAGCAGAGCTTCGACAAGTAACCCCCTTCCCTTCACATCATTCCAGTATTGTGGCACTCACCTCCGTCTTGCAGACACATCCACACTTTCTGGATTTGAAGGTCCTTCCAGTCCCACAAACCCCTGCACGCTCCCTAGCCCTCACTTTCTGGGTTTCCTTCTCGTCTTTACTCTCACAACTTTTCATGAACATACAGTCCTCCATTCAGTTACATGATGAAACCACCTCGTATCGATCAGATCCACTTCGTCGCATTCATACGTTTCTCGTCCTTCCAGGTCTGCTAACCCCACATGTATTACGCAATTGCACATTTTATTCCTGAGGAATGCCTTAAGAATACATACATATATATATATATATATATATATATATATATATATATATATATATATATATATATATATATATATATATATATATATATATATATATATGTACTTAATCACTGCTTACCAAAAGCGAGGCACACAGATTTTTTTCTGGAAATGGGTCAGACACATTACTCTTTTTGATAATGATAACAAGGCTTTATACTAACATGTAATGGCTATATGGAAATCTGTACTTTCTGCTCTCCTCAAATTTTTGGATACGCTACATTATATGTATTTTAGGTTAAAACCTCCTGGGCCTCGCAAGGCTCATAGGGCCGGCACTGAACTCTGGTTTCTTCAGCCGACAGCCAGTGGTCTAGAAGTCCCGTTGCCTAAGACACGTGGCCAGTGTGTTGCTAGGCCCACTGTTTACCACCCTAGCCCGAGGGATGGTAACTATTTTCTTACTAACCCTCTCGAATTTTCAGACCACTAGGTTGGCGGGCAACCTGGTTTATGCAATGACACCATCCCCAAGCCACCAATGAGCGGCGGGATTTGAAACCCGGTCATCCCGACTGGTAGGCGAGAACCTACCACTGCACCACCACAGCACATATATATCCAGGGATTGCCATGACAGATATATATATATATATATATATATATATATATATATATATATATATATATATATATATATGGATTGTCATGGAAATCAGCAAACAGCCAACAAAATGCAAAAAGGAGTATCAAAGAAATTCCACAAGCTAAACCAAAGAGTCACAAAATGCCAGACGATAAGAGTTCCACATCCACTCGAATTTTACAGCCGTCAAACTAATAAAATACTGATTCTTGGGTACTGGCTTCCCTCTAGAAAATCGATGTCCTCTGCTTAACCCAAGCCATCTGTTGCCGAGTTCGCCTGTTGCCAACCCGTAGAGGTGTCAGGTTATCAGTACCTATTTATTCATTTTCTCTCTGGATAAGAAAGATTTATGGTACTTATCTAACTATATCTTTATAATGGTGTCTACAACTTTTCCTTGTCAACACCTTTGTTCGAATTCTTCTCAATCTCTTCCAATGTCTACTTTCGCTGGTAGCATTCCTTTGGCGTTCTCAAATAATATATTTTTCTTGCTTATCTCTTCCTCCATTCTAGTATTTTTTTTTTTATTTCCACAGCGTTCTTTCTTTATTTTCTAACAATACCTTTCCTTCATTCCACAATAAGCTGTAGGTCCCGTTGCTAGGTAACCAATTGGTTCTTAGTCACGCAAAATAAATCTAATCCTTCGGGCCAGCCCTAGGAGTGCTGTTAATCAGCCCAGTGGTCTGGTTAAACTAAGGTATACTCAACTTTTTTTTCTACATCACATCACAATGGTTTCACCAACGCTTTTTTTTCCCCACACATTTTCATAAGCACTTTACCCTATCCTTTCGATTTTTGCTGCTTATCAAAATTCCGCATAGGTCATCCTTCACCTAAGATTTGGAAATAGT